>NW_025538906.1:0-15916 GCF_020615455.1 Coregonus clupeaformis | reverse complement strand
AGCGGAGAAGGTACTTGGATTCGGAAATGGTCGGTGATCTGTTTTGTTAACCTGCTTCAAAAACTTTTGAAAGGCAGGGCAGGATGGATATAGGTCTGTGACGGTTTGGATCTGAGAGTGTCACCCCTTTGAAGAGGATGACGCGGCAGCTTTCCAATCTCTGGGGATCTCAGACTTTCACGGAAAGAGAGGTTGAACAGAATTATAAATAGGGTTTCGACATTTCGGCTGCTATTTTGCGGAAAGAATGGGTCCAGATGTCTAGCCCAGATGATTTGTAGGGTTCCAGATTTTGCAGCTCTTTCTGAACATCAGCTGTCTGAATTTCGTACAGGAAGCGGGGAAGCAGTTCAGCGGAGGGTGCAGAGCTGGTGGCCGGGGTAGTGGTAGCCAGGTGGAAAAGCATGGCCAACTGTAGCAAAATGCTTGTTCGAAATCATTCGACACATAGATTTATCGGTGGTGATAGTGTTTCCTAGCCTCAGTTGATGGGCAGCTGGGAGGAGGAACTATATTCTCCATGAACTTTTTACAGTGTCCCAAAAACCTTTTGAGTTAGGGTACTGGATACACATTTCTGTTTGGCTTGCTTTGCTTTTCTGACTGCTTGTGTATATTGGTTCCTAACCTAGGTTGGTTCCCTACTGCATAGATGTTTTTTTAGCTGGTCAAGGGCAGTCAAGTCTGAGGAGAACCAGGGGCTATATCTGTTCTTAGTTCTGATTTTGAATGGGGTATACTTAAGATTGAGATTGAAAGCACTTTAAAGAACAAACCAGGCATCCTCTACTGACGGAATGAGATCGAGTATCCATCCCAGTACCTTGCCTGGACAGATCAGTGGAAGGCCTGCTAACTAAAAGTGTTTGGAGGGAGGCGTTTTGAGAGTGATTGAGGGTGATCGTTTGACCGCGAACCCATTACGGATGCAGGCAATAAGTGGTGTGACTTGAGATCCTGGTTGAAGATAAGCGAGTGTATTGTGGGTAAGTTGGGGTCAGATGATATCTATGAAGGATTATCATGTTTACTGATTTAGTTGTACCTGGTAAGTTCCTTGATAATTCATGTGAGATTGAGGGCATCTAGTTTGGATTGGTGGGATGGCTGGGGTGTTCACATATCCCAGTTCTAGGTCGCTCAAGCAGTACGAACTCTGAAGATAGATGGGGGGTAATCAATTCACATGTGTTGTCCAGGGCACAGCTAGGGAATAGAGGGGGTCTGTATGCAGCAACAGTGAGAGACTTATTTCTGGAAAGTGGATTTTAAAGTGGAGCTCAAACTGTTTAAACACAGACCTATAGATGTATAGTAAGCTCTGAGGCTATTTCACAGATATTGCAACTCCGCTTCCCTTTGCTTGATTCTATCTAGATGGAAAATGTTGTTGTTGGGGGGATGGACATTTCTGAATTTTGGTGACCTTCCTAAGCTTAATTCAGACACTGCTAGAACATCAGGGTTGGCACATTTAAGTTTTGACGCAGGGAGCAAACAATGTGGTGAGACTATGGAGGTCTGACTACTGACAGTCAGAGACTTCAAACACTTTTTTCATAACAGAGCTATGGCTCCTCGATAGGCTCCAACCTGTGCGTAGCATAATTACTGTGAGAGCTGAGAGTTATGCATAAAGTGGCATATAAATAAGCGTAGGTGGTTGCTGTTGATGCTTTTCTAGTTTCCATTCTACTCATTTGCCTTCTATTCAGGTTCCAATGTGAGACGAAATGAACATTCCATTCATCAGCAGTTCAGTACTTGGGCTGTTTACTTCTGAACAGTACTTACGATCGTATCGCTTTTGAAGGAAAAGCAGTGTCAGGGTCAGACAAAGGAAACTCTCATTCCTGATGTTGAGTGGTCGACTCCTTGGTAAGCTAAAGATTATGGGATAATAGACCGTGACTCAAATGCGACAGCCTATCAAGCCCTGCTCATGATAAACATCTGTTAACAAAATCACTGTAATTCACAGCATTTTGTGGCCTTGCTCTATCAGGAAGGTCAATGCACCACTTTCTGTTAACTGGATGTGGCAACTAACTGGGGGTTGAGTTGGGGCTAGAGAGTCCATCCTCAAAGTCCACTTAAAATTCCTATCTCTAACTGTGAATCACTTTTTAAACATATTTAAACCAGGTAACAGAACCAATCGGAAATAGAGCATCCTTAAGTGTTCACCACACACAGCACAAGGAGAGCTGGAGTGAGCCAAGTGATGATAGCTCCTATTCCACAAGTATTGACTGGGGTGAGTCAAAGTGATGAATCAGTTCACACTCCTTTGGAGTCAGGTTACAAATTGAGACCCCATTCACGGAAAATCCAGGGTTATTACTTTCCACCCCCACCCCCTCGCACAATAGTTACATTCCCAAATCTCAATTCTGCTCCTATCTGTGGCAGTGCCGTCTGGATCTATGGGTTTTATTTTGGGCTCCTTCTACATCAATCTGCCTTCTACTGTTCACCCATTGCCCTTATTGAACCACTTTACATTGATCATATTCACAGATGTTTGATCTATACACAGCAAATTGTGCAGTGTTACCTAGTGTTGATTTTGCAATGTAACATTTCTAGTGTTGAGTTTGTTACATTAATCAAATTAAATTAACACTTTTGGTGGCAAAGAACCCCAGTGTTAAAGTATTAAACCAAAACCACGCACTAATATCATATTTCCATCATACCCTATTGCCCGGGTGGGGGATTTTTTTAGATACTCCAGGAAGTTTGTAGAACTGATAATGAATCTATATTTTTAAATAATTCACCGCCTCTGGACTACTATTTGTCTTCATCCAGTATATTTTCAATATAGAGGGTTTATTTATAACACTAGTGATTAGTTTTTTTTTTTTTTTTGTGTTCTCAAAACCCATTGAGATTAACATTCTTCATAAAGAATATGATGCAAAATTTATTTATTAATAACAAAAAGAAGCTTTATGATGACAATGCAGATTTGGGCTTTGGGCCAAGTCGAAATGTCCTTGAGTGAACTCAAGTGAGCCTGGACTTGAACCCGAATCGAACATCTCTGGGACACCTGAAAGACTAGCTGTAGCAGTGCCTCCCCATCCAACCTGCCAGAGCTTGATGGATCTACAGAGAGGAATGGGAGAAACTTCCCAAATACAGGATTGTGCCAAGCAGACATCATACCCAATTAGACACCCAAGGCTGTAATAGCTGCCCAAAGGGCATCCAACAAGTACTGAGATAAATGAATACTATGTGTAAGGGATACTACGTTTATTTTGTAATACATTTGCAAAAATATCAAAAAAACTGTTTTTGCTTTGTCATTAAGGGGGTATTGTGGAAAACATTAATGAGGGGAAACTATGTAATCCATTTTTAGAATAAGGCTTATTAACAAAATGTGGAAAAAGTCAGGGTCTGAATAACTTTCCAAATGCATAACTCTACAATTCACGTGATAGGCCCAATGCCTCTGGGAAATATGCAAATAAGACTTTCAGTTTTTGAACATTTACGTCATTAGAAGACGCTCTTATCCAGAGCCACAGCAGTTAGTGCAGTTCGTTTTCAAATTTCGTGGAATCGAAAACCACAACCCTAGCGTTGCGCGCCATGCTCTATCAACCCCCTATTTGATGCCAAACTAATTAGTTGTATCATTTTAACATTGAAAAGTGTGAACCAACATTATAGACAATGGACAGAGTAAAATTTCAAACTCTGTGTGATTTAACGCTGCCGGAGAATTAGCAAGAGGAGATTTATGTGGCGCATGAAAATATCTCTAAGCGCAGATTAACCACCACAATGCTCAAACTTTTCTTGTAGAATTTAAGAATTCAAAAGGCAAGCCCTCCCATTATCTGCAGGAAGATGTTATCAAATATCTCAGCCAAACTTGAACTTACAACCTGCGCAAATAAACATCCTTACACTCAGTATTCTTGAGAAATTATGTGCAAACATTATTACAATGGTTCAAATATGAACGATTAGAGGAATCCATGTTTACGAGTCAAAACTGCTGCTTGAGGAAATTGCAGTCTTGAGTACATCAAAGAACAGGCAAATTCAAATCTAAACCAATTCCTTAAACTGTGAAATGTACTTTCACAGCAATACTCTATCTTCGTTGCAATGCTATCACTTTCAAAACAAGGATTGTGCATTGTATTTGTGTATGTAAAGATGTTGTTTTTAATGCTCAGAAGCTCAAACCCAGATAACCTAGACCTTGTTTTTCTATTTCAAAGCTGTTCATTTGTACCCAACACAATCGTGCATTCACTAAGAGCTATTAGGATCTGTATGAAACTTAGTTTGAAACACATTGTTTAATTACATGCTTTATAATATGTTTTTACTCTACTCAGCATATATTCTCTGTGTTTTTGTATGACGCTTCCATTGGAAATTGAATGTATTTATGGCAATGACATTTTGAATATTTAGCAGACGCTCTTATCCAGAGCGACTTACAGTTAGTGAGTACATACATTTTTCATACTGGCTTCGTGAATCAAACCCCACAATCCCCGAACGTTGCAGCCCATGCCTAACTGAGCTAAGGAGGCTTAAAAGATAAAGATAAGTGTTAGCGAATGTGCCGAGGTCGTCATGCAGAAGTGAGTTTTTGCAACAGGGGGTGGCGTCGGGAGATGGGTTTGGCAAGATGATCAGTAGTTATCCTTTTTTTGAGATGCCTCAGGGCAAAATAAAAAGAGAGAGGTTGATTAACTAGCATCATTAAAACTACTGTATGTTATTTTTATTTTTAAATGTCTTTGAAATTGATGTTTCTCAATCTTTCTGTTGGAAAGATCAGTGACAGTATCTGATCTATCAATCAAAGTAGTGATTACCAGCGACCCCTTTCCTCCCACTATTACATAGATGCTGCTAAGACGTGGGTTTATGTGGGGTGCTTTGATTGCTATGATTGGCAACGTGTCCCCAATCCACAAAAACGTTTTCAGGACATAAACTTTTGCATTTTGTACTCGATTCAATCTGTAAAGCGCTGAAGAGCTGTTGGACCCCGACAAGATGTCATGTTTGCTGTCTCAAGTGGATGAGTGTTTGTGGATTGGGCCAGAGGCCACTTGTGTATGGGAAGAGAATTGAAAACTGGAAAGCAGTCAACCTCAAGACATGTTTGATCTGTGTTCAATACTAATGTGATCGAGCATTCAGAATATTTAGAACAGTGGTTACATTTTCACTCTCCTATTCCACTGATGTATGTGGATCTTAATTTGAGCAAGTTGCCTATAGCAGAGAATGCGAACTCTGCAGCAAGAGAAAATGTGATGATGTGGATTCTAATTAATGATCAATCTTTTATGGATTGATACATTTTTACGTAAGGGCAAGGGGTTTCTATTACGCTCTGTTTTGTCTGCGGAGTTGTATTGTTCCTTCTCCTGTTCGAATTCCAGTTAGCTGGGAAATTCTCAATGTCCAATCTCAGGAAGTGGTCCTTTTCCCTTTGATGAGGCTTTGGCGACTTCATATTTATTTGATGTTCGGATGAAGTGTGGATGGGGGTGAGTCAGGGTTGATTACTGCACTTTATTCTGTATTCCTCTCAAGGAGAGGTCAGGAAATGTCTGCATCCTGTCACCAGGGGATTTTGGCAAAACTTTCACCTGATTCCAGTAGCATTGAAAGGGCCTAATTATACATGGATACTATTGTCCATCTACAGTAAGTAAGAGAAAACTGTTTGTTAGAAACTCATAAAATGTACATGCTACTGTATAAACCTTTTGTTCCTGTTCAGGTCACAACAGTCCAGAACAAACTCCTGGATCTAGCAACCGAGTATCGACCTCTTTTGCTCACAAGGTGATTAACAAAATAACACAGGCTTGAGTCCCCAGTCAAAGGGAATTTGCGATTCATCAACACTTTGTTGAGAAAGATCCTTCCATTTAGACTACATGATTTATGAGTCATCTGCCTCATAAATGTGTCTCAAGACCTAATGGACCACTAGCAGAAAATGCATCAATAAAAAAATCTATTTGGCGCACGGTGACACATTCAGGGTTTCAAATGACTATGTACAAATTATGTTTACGTATATGTAGCAACCATTTATAAAACCATCATGGTTGTTCTGCATACAGCTTTTCTCTGTATCTGAAAATTATATCTCATAAATCAACAACATCATATAATCAAATAGGCTTATAGAAAATGTAGATTAATGAGCTGAGACACAAATATTTCTGTCATAGTTTTATTGCCCTTGTTTTGTAACTAAAATGTTGGGGGTCATCCCTTTTAATACTGCATACAGCTTTAAACAGCTGAACATTTTTGTTCAGTGATGCTCACCCATAGCGCTGAGAAGTCAACACAAACATACAATAGTCTTCTAGATATTCAATCCCAGTCAGATTCATTCTGATAGTTCAGTAAACGAACATTAGCATTAGCTCTAAACTGGTTAATGTAACCTGGAAATGTTTGTACATTGTAGAGTCCATTGCATGAATCTTTAGAGATAACTTTAATCTACAACAGTCATAGAAAATCTGCAGTCAGGCAACGCCATAATAAATAAAACATTTAATTTAAAAAATACTTTGATTAAATACAGCTTTATCTTAACTATGATAAATAAAAATCAGCATATAATACAATATATCACAAGTCATGCACTCTCCATCCTATCCTTTAACACAAAAGATATTCAAGATGTCCAATTGCACTTTCTTCTGTGCATTACTTCAGTCGAACTGCTTTGTCTCAAAAAGCCTGTCCCAGTGTGTGAAGTACGGAGCATAGTTGGACTTGAACTTCAGATGGTGCAGGTCGTGGTGTGGAGCTCCACCGTAGAGCCCAAAGGGCACCAGTCTATCGTGACCAGGGCAGGTCCATGGCACAGTGGTCCTCCACAGAAAGCCAGATATTCAGAACATAAAAGAGCATCTCAGTCAAGGGGGTGGCAGCCAGCAGCAGAGGTTGACCCCACGAAGAAGCCCGAGAGACAGGGTCTCCCAGGCCCCAGAGTACTCAGTGGTCAGGGCGAAGGTGGATGTGTGCTTGTGGTGCACCTTGTGGAATGTCCGTACAGCCAGGGCACCTTGTGGTGAAGCAGATGCCAGATGAAGTATTGAAAGTCAAACAGCAGGAGGCAGGCGACACATCCCAGATGAGGCGCGTTGCCCGGGGCTCAGCTATGAAACTGGCTGGTCTCCCAGAACCAGTGCAGCACAGTGAGAGGGAAGAGGAACACCACATGGTTGTAGAGGGGAGTGAGCCAGGCAGCTCCACATCATAGTCCAGGGAGACGGGCTCTTCTGCTGGATCTTAAAGGTCCTGATCCAGGCCAGCCTGGGGGAGAGAGGAGGTCCAGCACCACGAAGGGCAGGCAGAAGGTGAGGTAGACTTCACTGAGGGAGAAAAGTACAGGGAAGAAAGGTGATCTGAGACACGCATTATATCCCAGTATAAAGTCCCATAGGCTCTGTAGAAGCATTGTGTTCAGTCTTGTTGTGTGAGCTTGAAATGTGTGTTAAACAACCTCCTGCAAAAGCTCTCCTTTTATGAGTTCTCTGTGAAAAGTATCTGCCCCCAGTTGTCCTTATAAAGACTTCCTTCTAAGCATCCTTCTAAACTTCTCAGCTAAAGTATTTCAAGTTTCACTGTAGTGCATCATGTTATCAAAGGAAGAGGAGGACAAGGAGGAGGGGTGGGTTGCACATTTTGTTTTGCCAGGAGCAAGCAATGTGGTGAGACTGATGGAGGTCTGACCCACTGACAGACAGAGAGACACCTTCCACTGTTACAACAGAGATATGGCCCTCAGATGACTCAACCTGTGTACCCACATAAACCCACACCGAGCCCAAGAAATCCCTCCACCGATGTCCAGTCAGCTCCAGCCCAGCAGGGCCAGACCAGACCAGGGGTGCTATGGGGGTAGTTAGAGGTGGTGGTCACGCCCGGGAGCCGGATCCGCCTCCGAGGCGGAAATGCCACCCCGGCCCTCCCCCTGTTGGGTTTAGTGCCGCGCTTGCAGTCCACGCCTTTGGGGGTACTGTCACGCCTGGCTCTGGGGACTCTCTTATATGTTGAGCCAGGTGTGTAGGGTCTATGTTTTGTGTTCTATGTTCAGTTTCTAGTTCATGTGTTTTCTATGTTGGCCGGTAGTTCCCAATCAGAGGCAACGTGAATCAGCTGTTGCTTGTTGTCTCTGATTGGGAACCATACATTTTAGCAGCCTTTTGTGCAATTGTCATTTGTAGGGATCTTGTTCCGAGAGGTTTGTGTTTGTTAACCTTAGGACTTCACGTATCGTTTTGTTGTTTTGTTGTTAGTGTTTAAAGTACTCATTAAAAGATGTACGCATATCACGCTGCGTGGTCCGTTCTTACGACGTCAGTGACAGTGATAAAAACAACAACACAGAGTTACATATGGGGTAAAACAAAAACATAAAAGTCAAAATACCACAGAAAATATATATACAGTGTGTGCAAATGTAGCCAAGTTATGGAGGTAAGGCAATAAATAGGCTATAGTGCAAAAATAATTACAATTAGTATTAACACAGGAATTATAGATGTGCAAGAGATGATGTGCAAATAGAGATATTGGGGTGCAAATGAGCAAAATAAATAACAATATGGGGATGAGGTAGTTGAGTGGGCTAATTTCAGAAGGGCTGTGTACAGGTGCAGTGACGTAAGGTGCTCTGACAACTGATGCTAAAGTTAGTGAGGGAGATAAGAGTCTCCAGCTTCAGAGATTTTTGCAGTTCGTTCCAGTCATTGGCAGCAGAGAACTGGAAGGAATGGCGGCCAAAGGAGGTGTTGGCTGGGATGACCAGTGAGATATACCTGCTGGAGCGCATACTACAGGTGGGTGTTGCTATGGTGACCAATGAGCTAAGATAAGGCGGAGATTTGCCTAGCAGTGATTTATAGATGACCTAGGAGCCAGTGGGTTTTTTTGTGACGAATAGTAGTGAGGACCAGCCAACAAGAGCGTACAGGTCACAGTGGTGGGTAGTATATGGGGCTTTGGTGACAAAACGGATGGCACTGTGATAGACTACATCCAATTTGCTGAGCAGAGTTTTGGAGGCTATTTTGTAAATGACATCGCCGAAGTCAAGGATCGGTAGGATAGTCCGTTTTACAAGGGCATGTTTGGCAGCATGAGTGAAGGAGGCTTTGTTGCGAAATAGGAAGCAGATTCTAGATGTTACTTTGGATTGGAAGGAGAGTCTGGAAGGAGAGTTTACGGTCTAACCAGACACCTAGGTATTTGTAGTTGTCCACATACTCTAGGTCAGACCCGTCGAGAGTGGTGATTCTAGTCGGGTGGTGGAGGGTGCAGCGTTCAATTGAAGAGCATGCATTTAGTTTTACTAGTGTTTAAGAGCAGTTGGAGGCTACGAAAGGAGTGTTGTATGGCATTGAAGCACGTTTGAAGGTTTGTTAACACAAATCAAATCAAATCAAATCAAATTTTATTGGTCACATGCGCCGAATACAACAGGTGCAGACATTACAGTGAAATGCTTACTTACAGCCCTTAACCAACAGTGCATTTATTTTAAACAAAAAAAGTAAGAATAAAACAACAACAAAAAAGTGTTGAGAAAAAAAGAGCAGAAGTAAAATAAAGTGACAGTAGGGAGGCGAATATATACATTGGGGTACCGTTGCAGAGTCAGTATGCGGGGCACCGCTAGTTGAGGTAGTTGAGGTAATATGTACATGTGGGTAGAGTTAAAGTGACTATGCATAAATACTTAACAGAGTAGCAGCAGCGTAAAAAGGATGGGGTGGGGGGCAGTGCAAATAGTCCGGGCTAGCCATGATTAGCTGTTCAGAGTCTTATGGCTTGGGGGTAGAAGCTGTTGAGAAGTCTTTGGACCTAGACTTGGCACTCCGGTACCGGCTTGCCGCAAGGTAGCAGAGAGAACAGTCTATGACTAGGTGGCTGGAGTCTTTGACAATTTTGAGGGCCTTCCCTCTGACACCGCTTTCCTGGTAGAGAGGTCCTGGATGGCAGGAAGCTTTGCCCCAGTGATGTACTGGGCCGCACGTCACTACCCTCTGTAGTGCCTTGCGGTCAGAGGCCAAGCAGTTGCCATACCAGGCGGTGATGCAACCAGTCAGGATGCTCTCGATGGTGCAGCTGTAGAATTTTTTTGAGGATCTGAGGACCCATGCCAAATCTTTTTAGTCTCCTGAGGGGGAATACGGCTTGTCGTGCCCTCTTCACGACTGTCTTGGTGTGTTTGGACCATGATAGTTCGTTGGTGATGTGGACACCAAGGAACTTGAAGCTCTCAACCTGTTCCACTACAGCCCCGCCGATAGAATGGGGGGGCGTGCTCAGTCCTCTTTTTTTTCCTGTAGTCCACAATCATCTCCTTTGTCTTGGTCACGTTGAGGGAGAGGTTGTTGTCCCGGCACCACACGGCGAGATCTCTGACATCCTCCCATAGGCTGTCTCATCGTTGTCGGTGATCAGGCCTACTACTGTTGTGTCGCGGCAAACTTAATGATGGTGTTGAGTCGGTGCTGGCCATGCAGTCACTGGGTGAACAGAGAGTACAGGAGGGGACTGAGCACGCACCCCCGAGGGGCCCCGTGTTGAGGATCAGTGTGGCAGATGTGTTGTTACCTACCCTTACCACCTGGGGGCGGCCCGTCAGGAAGTCCAGGATCCAGTTGCAGAGGGAGGTGTTTAGTCCCAGGATCCTTAGCTTAGTGATGAGCTTAGAGGGCACTATGGTGTTGAATGTGCTGAGCTGTAGTCAATAATACCATTCTCACGTAGGTGTTCCTCTTGTCCAGGTGGGAAAGGGCAGTGTGGAGTGCGATAGAGATTGCATCATCTGTGGATCTGTTGGGGCGGTATGCAAATTGGAGTGGGTCTAGGGTTTCTGGGATTATGCTGTTGATGTGAGCCATGACCAGTCTTTCAAAGCACCTCATGGCTACAGACGTCAGTGCTACGGGTCGGTAGTCATTTAGGCAGGTTATCTTAGAGTTCTTGGGCACGGGGACTATGGTGGTCTGCTTGAAACATGTGTTGGTATTACAGACTCAGTCAGGGACATGTTGAAAATGTCAGTGAAGACACTTGCCAGTTGGGTAGCACATGCTCGGAGTACACGTCCTGGTAATCCGTCTGGCCCTGCGGCCTTGTGAATGTTGACCTGCTTAAAAGTCTTACTCACATCGCTCTGGAGCGTGATCACATAGTCATCCGAACAGCTGGTGCTCTCATGCATGCTTCAGTGTTGCTTGCCTCGAGCGAGCATAGAAGTGGTTTAGCTTGCCTAGTAGGCTTGTGTCACTGGGCCTCGGTGTGCTTCCCTTTGTAGTCTGTAATAGTTTCAGCCCTGCCACATCCGACAGCCGCCAGAGCCAGTGTAGTATGATTCAATCTTAGACCTGTATTGACTCTTTGACTGTTTGATGGTTCGTCGAGGTCATAGCGGGATTTCTTATAAGCGTCCGGGTTGAGTCGTTCCTGGTGAAAGCGGCAGCTCTACCCTTTAGCTCAGTGCGGATGTTTCCTGTAATCCATGGCTTCTGGTTGGGGTAGTATACGGTCACTGTGGGGACGACATCATCGTCACTTATTGATGAAGCCAGTGACTGATGTGGTGTACTCCTCAATGCTGTCTGAAGAATCCCGAACATGTTCCAGTCTGTGCTAGCAAAACAGTCCTGTAGCTTAGCATCTGCGACATCTGACCACTTTTTATTAACCGAATCACTGGTGCTTCCTGCTTCAGTTTTTGCTTATAAGCAGGAATCAGGAGGATAGAGTTATGGTCAGATTTGCCAAATGGAGGGCGAGGGAGAGCTTTGTATGCGTCTCTGTGTGTGGAGTAAAGGTGGTCTAGAGTTTTTTTCCTCTGGTTGCACATTTAACATGCTGGTAGAAATTAGGTAGAACGGATTTAAGTTTCCTGCATTAAAGTCCCCGGCCACTAGGAGCGCTGCATCTGGATGAGCGTTTTCCTGTTGATTAATGGCCTTGCCTACAACTCATTCAGTGCAATCATAATGCCAGCATTGGTTTGTGGTGGTAAATAGACAGCTATGAAAATATGATGAAAACTCTCTTGGTAAATAGTGTGGTCTACAGCTTATCATAAGATACTCTACCTCAGGCGAGCAAAACCTAGAGACTTCCTTAGTATTTGATTTTGTGCACCAGCTGTTGTTTACAAATATACACAGACCGCCACCCCTTGTCTTACCAGAGTCAGCCGTTCTGTCCTGCCGACGATGTAGCGTATAGCCTGCCAGCTGAATGTTATCATTGTTGTCGTTCAGCCACGACTCGCGAAACATAAGATATTACAGTTTTTAATGTCCCGTTGGTAGGATAAATGAATCTAAATCGTCCATTTTATTCTCAAAAGCTGAACGTTGGCTTATAGGATTGATGGAAGAGGCAGTTTACTCGCTCGCCGGATCCTTACAAGGCACCTCGGATCTCGCCTCGTGATATCTCCGTCTCTTCCTCACGCGAATGACGGGATTGGGCCTTGTCGGGTGTCTGTATGATATCCTTTCGCGGTCGCCTCGAAGAAAAAATCTTCCTCAATGCGAGGTGAGTAATCGCTGTCCTGATATCCAGAAGCTCTTTTTGGTTATAAGAGACGATGGCAGAAACACAGTGTCCAATGAAGGGCCAGATGTATACAAAATGGCGTCGTCTGCGTAGAGGTGGATCTGAGTCACCAGCAGCAAGAGCGACATCATTGATATACACAGAGAAAAGAGTCAGCCCAAGAATTGAACCCTGTGGCATCCCCATAGAGACTGCCATAGGTCCAGACAACAGGCCCTCCGATTTGACACATTGAACCTATCTGAGAAGTAGTTGGTGAACCAGGCGAAGCAGTCATTTGAGAAACCAAGGCTATTTAGTCTGCCAACAAGAATGCGTTGGTTGACAGAGTCAAAGCCTTGGCCAGGTCGATGAATACGGGCTGCACAGTACTGTCTATTATCGATCAGCGTTATAATATCGTTTAGGACCTTGAGCATGGTGAGGTGCACCCATGACCAGCTCGAAACCGATTGCATAGCGGAGAAGGTACGGTGGGATTCAAAATGGTCGGTGATCTGTTTATTAACTGGCTTTCAAAAACTTTTGAAAGGCAGGGCAGGATGGATATAGGTCTGTAACAGTTTGGATCTAGAGTGTCACCCCTTTGAAGAGTGGGGATGACCGCGCTGAGCTTTCCAATCTCTGGGGATCTCAGACTTTACGAAAGAGAGGTTGAACAGGCTAGTAATAGGGGTTGCGACAATTTCGGCTGCTATTTTTAGAAAGAAAGGGTCCAGATTGTCTAGCCCAGATGATTTTGTAGGGTTCCAGTTTTGCAGCTCTTCCAGAACATCAGCTGTCTGAATTTGTGTGAAGGAGAAGCGGGGGCAAGTTGCAGCGGAGGGTGCAGAGCTGGTGGCCGGGGTAGTGGTAGCCAGGTGGAAAGCAGCCAGCGGCTAGCAAAATGCTTGTTGAAATTCTCGATTATTGTAGATTTATCGGTGGTGATAGTGTTTCCTAGCCTCAGTGCAGTGGGCAGCTGGGAGGAGGTGCTATTATTCTCCATGGACTTTACAGTGTCCCAAAACCTTTTGGAGTTAGTGCTACAGGATACACATTTCTGTTTGAAAAAAGCTATTTTGCTTTCCTGACTGCTTGTGTATATTGGTTCCTAACTATATTGGTTCCTAACGCCACAGGATGTTTTTGTGCTGGTCAAGGGCAGTCAAGTCTGAGGAGAACCAGGGGCTATATCTGTTCTTAGTTCTGATTTTTTTGAATGGGGTATGCTTATTTAAGATTGAGAGGAAAGCACTTTTAAAGAACAACCAGGCATCCTCACTGACGAATGAGATCGATATCCATCCAGTATACCTGGGCCAGATCAATTAGGAAGGCCTGCTAACTAAAGTGTTTTAGGGCGTTTGAGAGTGATGAGGGGTGGTCGCTTGACCACGGACCGCTACGGATGCAGGCAATAAGGTGTGATCGCTGAGATCCTGCTGAAGATAGCGGAGGTGTATTTAGAGGGTAGTTAGTCAGGATGATATCTATGAAGGTGTCCATGTTTACGGATTTAGGGTTGTACCTGGTAGGTTTCTTTGATAATTTGTGTGAGATTGAGGGCATCTAGTTTGGATTGTAGGATGGCTGGGGTGTTAAGCATATCCCAGTTTAGGTCACCAAGCAGTACGAACTCTGAAGATAGATGGGGGCAATCAATTCACATATGGTGTCCAGGGCACAGCTGGGGGCTGAGGGGGTCTGTAGCACGGCAACAGTGAGAGACTTATTTCTGGAAAGGTGGATTTTTAGAAGTAGGAGCTCAAACTGTTTGGGCACAGACCTGATAGTATGACAGAGCTCTGCAGGCTATTTCTACAGTAGATTGCAACTCCGCTTCTTTGGCAGTTCTATCTAGATGGAAAATGTTGTAGTTGGGGATGGACATTTCTGAATTTTTGGTGACCTCCTAAGCCAGAATTCAGACACTGCTAGAACATCAGGGTTGGCACATTTGCTCTGTTTTGCCAGGAGCAAACAATGTGGTGAGAGCTGATGGAGGTCTGACCCACTGACAGTCAGAGAGACTTTACCACTTTTGCAGCAGAGATATGCTGGCCTCAGATGACTCAACCTGTGTAGCATAATTACTGTGAGAGCTGAGAGTTATGCATAGTGGCTATGTAACAGTAGTGGTGCTGTTGATTGCTCTATTTCCATTCTACTCATTTGCCTTCTAATCAGGTTCCAATGTGAGACGAAATGAACATTCCATTCATCAGCAGTTCAGTACTTGGGCTGTTTACCTGAACAGTACTACATCGTATCCTTTAAGGCAGTGCTCAGAGGTCAAACAGAAAAGGAAAACTCTCATTCCTGATGTTGAGTGGTCCGACTGCCTTGGTATTTAAAGGGATTAGCAGGATAATAGACCGTGACTCCAAAGACCTATCAAGCCCTGCTCATGATAACATCTGTTAACAAAATCACTGTAATTACAGCATTTTGTATGCTCTATCAGGAAGGTCAATACCACTTTCTGTTAACTGGATGTGGCAACTAACTAGGGGGTTAGTTGGGGCTAAAGTCCATCCTCATCTCCACTTAAAATTCTATCCATCTAACCCCATGAATCACACTTTTAAACATATTTAAGCAGGTTACACAGGAACCCATCATATTAGAGGCATCCTTAATGTTCACACACATGACAGCACAAGGAGAGAGCTGGAGTGAGTCAAGTGATGACTCCTATTCCACAAGTGATGACTGGAGTGAGTCAAGTGATGAGATCAGTTCACACTCCTTTGGAGCCATGTCAGGAGTAGGGCTGCCACATGTCAGGAGTAGGGCTGCCAGTGTCAAGAGGCTGCCACATGTCAGGAGTAGGGCTGCCACATGTCAGGAGTAGGGCGCCACATGTCAGGAGTAGGGCTGTGCCATGTCAGGGAGTAGGGACTGCCACATGTCAGGATAGGGCTGCCATGTCAGGAGTAGGGCTGCCATGTCAGGAGAGTAGGGCTGCCACATGTCAGGAGTAGGGGCTGCCACATGTCAGGAGTAGGGCTGCCACATGTCAAGGAGTAGGGTGCCCACATGTCAGGAGTAGGGGCTGCCACATGTCAGAGAGAGGGCTGCCACATGTCAGAGTAGGGCTGCCACATGTCAGGAGTAGGGCTGCCATGTCAGGATTAGGACTGCCACATGTCAGGAGTAGGGCTGCCATGTCCAGGAGTAGGGCTGCCACGCATGTCAGGAGTAGGGCTGCCATGTCAGGAGTAGGCTGCCATGTCAGGAGTAGGGCTGCCATGTCAGGAGAGTAGGGCTGCCACATGTCAGAGTAGGGCTGCCACATGTCAGTTAATGGGAGACC
>NW_025538905.1:0-15919 GCF_020615455.1 Coregonus clupeaformis | reverse complement strand
AATTGGGCAGTGGCGGCTGGTGAAAAATATTCTCGGTGGGGCTGTGCCATACTTTTTTTTCCTGTAACCATCGCGATATATTTTAACACAAACTGCAGGACAGCAGTGCTCAGTGAAACATTCAGTAATTATTTAATGCCAATATTAAAAAGTTGAGGCATTCTTACACAAAAACATATTACACAAACCCAAGCCTTTCATTTGCATTTAAAGTGAACTTTTCACCATTGGTAGTAAACAGGCAACGCAACAGGCATGCTGTCAGAACAGAGTGGAAAGTGGACAATAACATGAAATTATTATAAAGTTTATAGGAAATCTTACACTGTATGAAAGGATGTATAATATAGAAATGGATATCAAGTGGATGAACTCAAACCTTTGACTGGAAGAATAGCATACAGTATTTTATGATCATACTAAATGTGACTAATTGTTAATGTGCTCCAGAACTGCAACAATTAATTGATACAAAACAACATATATACAGTAATATTAGCAAAGACACTATTCAAGACTTTCTAGAGTACCATATATAACTGGATTTTTTATGCTAAGGTCAACTATACTCACAAAGAAACATGCGTCCAGAGCTGCTCTGTGTGTGTGTGTCTGTCATCTTATTTGTACAGGGAATTTTGCCCGTCTGTCCTTCTGAGTGGCAAACCTCTCAATGACCCTTTGATTAAAGTCAGGAATGTCCCCTGACAAGTTTCTTCTCCATGGAGAGAGCATGGCCAGAGCGTTCAGGCGATCCTGTGTCATGCTGTTTCTCAGGAAGGTCTTGATCCTTTTCAGTGTAGAGAAGCACCTTTCTGACTCAGCAGTTGGTCATGGGTGTGGTGATGAGGATCTTGAGGAGGCTGGCAGTCTCTGTGTAAAGTGCTCTGAAGGTTGTTCTCCATGAAGAACTGGTACAGGGGCACTGCACCACTACAAGCCTTGAACTCACTGTTCTCATAGATGAGGGACAGTTTGGTTTTGAGCTTGGCCTTGTTCAACATGGGGTACGCCTCCACGGTTGTTTCAAAGCGCTGTATCGGGGAACTTCACACTGTGTTGTGGGAACAACTCTCCGTGCAATAGTGTTGCGCTGATGAGGTGCTGGGTGAAGGAGAACCTCTCTTTGGCATGACTCAGGATGGTATCACATACCTGTAAAAGATACATCATCAGCTTTAATTTGCAATTAAGCTATTTTGATGCAAAGTGATCCTGACTGACACATGCCTATGTCCAACTCAAGTATATGATTACCAAGGTGCTGATTGTTCAGGGTTTTGGCTACATACTACCAGGCCTGAAAAAAAGTTCTAGGTGGGAAACACTGACAATTACATCACAACTTACCTCTATAGCCAACCTCTGTTGTTCTCCTGGTCCCAGCATCCTCCGTCGCTTGATGGGCTGTTGCTGCTCGTCAGATGCGCTGTCCCCACACAAAGAGGGAATTGAGGCCCTGGGTCCAAAAATAAAGTTTAATTTGATAACTTGCAATCAGACTTCTTAACTCACTGTAATTCCCCCTCAACACACAACCAGTGACTTATATATATATATAGTAGACAGACAGACAGACAGACAGACAGACAGACAGTGTGTATATACACACAAACTATGTCTAGTAACTGCTTTTAACCTGTGATGTACATAATTAACTGATGTTATTACGTTTTAAAGCCTTTTTCTATTACATTTGTGAGAGGGATGCAACATAATTTTGTTCTGCTGTTCACTTGGCAATAAAGTTAATATTCAATAACAACTAGGCCTCTTCTAGAAATTGACCTGGTGGACACCTGAATAATTATTACAAACTGTGTAGTACTTTCCTGCATTATTATCAACGTCTGATTGTGTCTTCTCTTTCCTTTTAAAATACTAAAACAAATATAATTGTGACGGCTCTATGATAATCACTCACACAAGCACCAACTGGCAGTGGGTGGAAACGTCAGTCGTCTCGTCAGCTTGAATGGCGATAAAATCAGCACTCTTTACTTCCTCCAGGATGTAATCCTTAAGCATTGACAGCATACAGTCCAACAGCTCGTTCTGTATCGTCTTTGACGTGCCCTTAAAAACGGTAGCTGTCTTCAGGTGCTCCTCCAGCACACTGTCGAGGGAGGCAACAAAATCCACTAAGCCCCCGGAAAATGCCGGGGTTGTCTGAGGAGTCAGTCTCCTCTCGTGCCCACGCAAGGCCAACTCAAAAGCCCCACAGAACTTCACACAATCCGATAATTTTGGATAGAATGTGCCTGTTTTTATCCACCTCCTCATTGTGTTTCCTCACCGCAATCCTGTGGCCGTCATCCAGCTGCGTAGCAATGTTCACCCCTTCCCTAATACAGCTAGCTTTACAGAGTTGTCCATGTGTGCCCTGGTGTTCTCATGTTTCTTTACCTTCTCTGACAGGTGCTTCATCCCTCACCTCCGGTACCTGTCCATGCTGAATCTGACCCCGTCGTTTTAAAGGGGAAGCAAGCACGGAAAGCAAAATAAAGCATTAGCATCAGTGCACCCAGCTAGCCAAGCCTTCCTGGTGTACCAGCTACGGGAGAAGCCGCCATATACTGCTTCCCTTTCTCGCTAGCCTGCTGTCTGATTGAGAGGTCAGGTTGATCTGGGCCCAGCTCTTTCACCCGAACTTTCTCTGACAAAGTTCTCCTCTCAAACGGATCTTGGAGGAGAGATTTCACCGAGTTAGGGTTGGGTCTTGGAGGAGTAACGTTTGCGTTCGCCATTGTTGTCTAGTAAAAATGGCGTCACTGGACCCCGGTCCTTATTTTATCAGGGGCGAGCTTGGGCGGTAAAATAATCGCCCTCCTTGGATTCGATTTAAGATCGCTTATTGACTACATTTTTATGTCATACATTCATATCTTAAATTAGCAATTGGCTTAACTGCTACGTAGACCCGCCTCCTCGGGGCACTTCTGTATCGCCCAGAGCTGACGGGGCGTTTGACAGGCAGAGAGGAAAGGTTGCGAATATGATTTTCTATCATATCTTACACATATTACTGTGTGCATTCCATATTTCAAACACACAAATATTGACATACTGATGTTTTTTATTATTATTATTATTATTTTTTATTTTTTTATTTTTTAAAATAATTTTATTTAAGGGGGCGGCGCCCTAGCGCCCTCTATCGGCCAGCCGCCACTGCTCTCCATTAACCGTTGCTGAAACAATAATGTAACATTGTGTAAACATGTTAGACTATGTTATGTCTCTTGGACCACAGCACTGGACACCTGTCTATAGTCTACTGTTGGTTTTGCAGGATATTAGCTCTGGTCCAGTCTTAGTGTTAAATGTATGGTTATTTTGACCCTTGGTTATTGTTGTTACTGTTGACAATATTGATTATTATTATTAATTATGTCAATATTGTTAATCTCAAAGTAATCTTTGGCAATATGTACATTGTTACGTCATGCCACTAAAGCAAATTGAATTGAAAGGCATTCTGGCCCTAACAACCTCCCTTGGCAGTGAGAGACTGAAAGGAAGGCAGATTAGCAAAATGTTGATGATATGTTTTTGGTTATGTCCCAAATGGCAACCTATTCCCTATATAGTGCACTACGTTTGACCAGTAGTGCACTATATAGGGAATAGGGTTTCATTTGGGACACCGACTGGAGAGGGCTGAGGTGAGGACATACTCTGGACTCAACATGAACTCATCAACAAATCACTCACTGCATTGGCTAAACTGGTCAATGGACAGGCATGGCTTGGATCTTGATAATGATTTTCAATAGAATGGAATAGAAGATAGAATAGAATAGTATAGATATCATAGAATAGAATAGTATAGATATCATGGAATACAATAGAATAGATGGAATGGAACAGAATATATGGAATGGAACAGAATAGATGGAATGGAATAAAACAGAATAGATGGAATGGAATAAAACAGAATAGATGGAATGGAATAAAACAGAATAGATGGAATGGAATAAAACAGAATAGATGGAATGGAATAAAACAGAATAGATGGAATGGAACAGAATAGATGGAATGGAATTTAACAGAATAGATGGAATGGAATGGAACAGAATAGATGGAATGGAATGGAACAGAATAGATGGAATGGAATAGAACAGAATAGAGCACTTCTATAGACCTCCTGTCTATATGTGGATGACCTCCTGTCTATATGTTGAATACCTCCTGTCTATACGTGGATGACCTCCTGTCTATATGTGGATGACCTCCTGTCTATATGTGGATGACCTCCTGTCTATATGTGGATGACCTCCTGTCTATATGTTGAATACCTCCTGTCTATATGTGGATGACCTCCTGTCTATATGTGCATGACCTCCTGTCTATATGTGGATGACCTCCTGTCTATATGTGGATGACCTCCTGTCTATATGTGGATGACCTCCTGTCTATATGTTGATGACCTCCTGTCTATATGTGGATGACCTCCTGTCTATATGTTGATTACCTCCTGTCTGTATGTGGATGACCTCCTGTCTATATGTGGATGACCTCCTGTCTATATGTTGAATACCTCCTGTCTATATGTGGATGACCTCCTGTCTGTATGTGGATGACCTCCTGTCTATATGTGGATGACCTCCTGACTATATGTGGATGACCTCCTGTCTATATGTTGATGACCTCCTGTCTATATGTTGATGACCTCCTGTCTATATGTTGATGACCTCCTGTCTTTAAGACAGAAAATAAAGACAGAAAGATGCAAAAGATCAGAGAGAGATAATTGAGAAGTAAAGATGATCATCAGGAACCAGCAGCTCAAATAAATGTCTCTCTATTCTTCTGTGTCCAGGACAATGTTTGTAGTTACAATAAATGTACAATATTTATACTTGGAACTGCCAACTATTTTGCTGGCCTGATTGTAATGCCAGTTTACACCTGTTCTTGACTGAGAGGAGTACCCCCTGCGTCCCAATTGGCACCCTATTCCCTATATAGTGCACTCCTTTTGACCAGGACCCATGGGTCGCACTCTAGGTACTAGGGTGCTATTTGGGATGCAGACCATGTCATGTTGAATCTGATAACAAACACCCCCGATCAGTCATCTGTAATTCAACCCTATTGTTCGTTCGATATGAAATGATGCATGATATCCGAATAGTGTACAGAACTGCAGAGATATTTCACTCTTCTCTGCCTGTGGTCAGTTGACCAGATCAGAAGGCCAGGTATTGCCACCTGCTGGTAAATCTGTTCCACTGCACCCAGATACATTAGGGCACATACGAAATTGCAGTATGTGTATTCCCTATTTAGTGCACCACTTACATTTTTTGTCAAAGGGAGAAGCTTTTTTATGTCAAAAGTTTAAAACGGTTTGGGATTTTAAATTCAAATCGCTTCCTGAACTGACGCCTTCAATTCAAATTCAGTACAACCTGTTATATAGGACACAGTCTGTACAACCCTGTTATATAGGACACAGTCTGTACAACCCTGTTATATAGGACAGTCTGTACAACCCCTGTTATATAGGACAGTCTGTACAACCCTGTTATATAGGACAGTCTGTACAACCCTGTTATATAGGACAGTCTGTACAACCCCCTGTTATATAGGACAGTCTGTACAACCCTGTTATATAGGACACAGTCTGTACAACCCTGTTATATAGGACACAGTCTGTACTACCCTGTTATATAGGACAGTCTGTACAACCCTGTTATATAGGACAGTCTGCACAACCCCTGTTATATAGGACAGTCTGTAAAACCCTGTTATATAGGACAGTCTGTACAACCCTGTTATATAGGACAGTCTGTACAACCCCTCTGTTATATGGGACAGTCTGTACAACCCTGTTATATAGGACACAGTCTGTACAACCCTGTTATATGGACAGTCTGTACAACCCTGTTATATAGGACACAGTCAGTACAACCCTGTTATATAGGACAGTCTGTACAACCCTGTTTTATAGGACAGTCTGTACAACCCCATTGTTATATAGGACAGTCCTGTACAACCCTGTTATATAGGACAGTCTGTACAACCCTGTTATATAGGACAGTCTGCTTACAACCCTGTTATATAGGACAGTCTGTACAACCCTGTTATATAGGACAGTCTGTACAACCCTGTTATGTAGGACACAGTCTGTACAACCCTGTTATATAGGACAGTCTGCTACAACCCTGTTAGTAGGGACAGTCTGTACAACCATGTTATATAGGACAGTCTGTACAACCCTGTTATATAGGACAGTCTGTACAACCCTGTTATATAGGTCACAGTCTGTACAACCATGTTATATAGGACAGTCTGTACTGCCCTGTTATATAGGACAGTCTGTACAACCCTGTTATATAGGACACAGTCTGTAAAACCCTGTTATATAGGACAGTCTGTACAACCCCTGTTATATAGGACACAGTCTGTACAACCCTGTTATATAGGACACAGTCTGTACAACCCCCTGTTATATAGGACACGGTCTGTACAACCCTGTTATATAGGACAGTCTGTACAACCCTGTTATATAGGACAGTCTGTACAACCCTGTTATATAGGACACAGTCTGTACAACCCTGTTATATAGGACAGTCTGTACAACCCTGTTATATAGGACAGTCTGTACAACCCTGTTATATAGGACACAGTCTGTACAACCCTGTTATATAGGACACAGTCTGTACAACCCTGTTATATAGGACACAGTCTGTACAACCCTGTTATATAGGACAGTCTGTACAACCCTGTTATATAGGACAGTCTGTACAACCCTGTTATATAGGACACAGTCTGTACAACCCTGTTATATAGGACAGTCTGTACAACCCTGTTATATAGGACAGTCTGTACAACCCTGTTATATAGGACACAGTCTGTACAACCCTGTTATATAGGACACAGTCTGTACAACCCCTGTTATATAGGACAGTCTGTACAACCCTGTTATATAGGACACAGTCTGTACAATCCAGTTATATAGGACAGTCTGTACAACCCTGTTATATAGGACACAGTCTGTACAACCCTGTTATATAGGACACAGTCTGTACAACCCTGTTATATAGGACAGTCTGTACAACCCTGTTATATAGGACACAGTCTGTACAACCCCCTGTTATATAGGACAGTCTCTACAACCCTGTTATATAGGACAGTCTGTACAACCCTGTTATATAGGACACAGTCTGTACAACCCTGTTATATAGGACAGTCTGTACAACCCTGTTATATAGGACAGTCTGTACAACCCTGTTATATAGGGACACAGTCTGTACAACCCTGTTATATAGGACAGTCTGTACAACCCTGTTATATAGGACACAGTCAGTACAACCCTGTTATATAGGACAGTCTGTAACAACCCTGTTATATAGGACAGTCTGTACAACCCTGTTATATAGGACAGTCTGTACAACCCTGTTATATAGGACAGTCTGTACAACCCTGTTATGTGGACAGTCTGTACAACCCTGTTATATAGGACAGTCTGTACAACCCTGTTATATAGGACAGTCTGTACAACCCTGTTATATAGGACACAGTCTGTAAAACCCTGTTATATAGGACAGTCTGTAGCAACCCCTGTTATATAGGACAGTCTGTACAACCCCTGTTATATAGGTCACAGTCTGTACAACCATGTTATATAGGACAGTCTGTACAACCCTGTTATATAGGACAGTCTGTACAACCCTGTTATATAGGACACAGTCTGCACAACCCTGTTATATAGGACAGTCTGTACAACCCTGTTATATAGGACAGTCTGTACAACCCTGTTATATAGGACAGTCTGTACAACCATGTTATATAGGACAGTCTGTACAACCCTGTTATATAGGACAGTCTGTACAACCCTGTTATATAGGACAGTCTGTACAACCCTGTTATATAGGACAGTCTGTACAATCCTGTTATATAGGACAGTCTGTACAACCCTGTTATATAGGACACAGTCTGTACAACCCTGTTATATAGGACACAGTCTGTACAACCCTGTTATATAGGACAGTCTGTACAACCCTGTTATATGGGACACAGTCTGTACATACCTAAAGCCAGTGTTCAGAACAACCCTTTTAGACAGAGTAGAGCACACTGACTAGATACAGCATTTGTATACAATTAACATTTTAGCAGACAGTCTTATCCAGACCCTCTCTCACTGAGACTAGATTGGATACAGCTTTCAGGCTATAGGGAAGATGGATTCAGTTTATAGGAAGATGGATTCAGGTTATAGGGAAGATGGATTCAGGCTATAGGAAGATGGATTCAGGTTATAGGGAAGATGGATTCAGGCTATAGGGAAGATGGATTCAGGCTATAGGGAAGATGGATTCAGGTTATAGGGAAGATGGATTCAGGCTATAGGGAAGATGGATTCAGGCTATAGGGAAGATGGATTCAGGCTATAGGAAGATGGATTCAGGCTATAGGGAAGATGAATTCAGGTTATAGGGAAGATGAATTCAGGCTATAGGGACGATGAATTCAGGCTATAGGACGATGCATTCAGGCTATAGGGATGATGCATTCAGGCTATAGGGACGATGCATTCAGGCTATAGGGACGATGCATTCAGGCTATAGGGACGATGCATTCAGGCTATAGGGACGATGCATTCAGGCTATAGGGACGATGCATTCAGGCTATAGGGACGATGCATTCAGGCTATAGGGCCCGATGCATTCAGGCTATAGGGACGATGCATTCAGGCTATAGGGATGATGGATTCAGGCTATAGGGGCGATGCATTCAGGCTATAGGGACGATGCATTCAGGCTATAGGGACGATGCATTCAGGCTATAGGGACGATGCATTCAGGCTATAGGGATGATGCATTCAGGCTATAGGGAAGATGGATAAATAATAGGAGATGAAAGTGAATGGATGAAATTAATTTTAATTTGTATCAATAAGTTGAAATAAATTAATTTACTGTACAGTAACCTTGAAATCCCATGGAGGAACTGGGCTTTAAAACAACAGACCAAAAAAATAATTCTCAGCTGTTCACAATCATTTCTGATATTACAATCTCAAAGTAATTTTTTCTTCGCTTCACCCGCAGATGTCTTTTGACGCAATAGGGAGGAAATACTGCCTGTGTAGCACATGGGGATGTGGAAACCTCCTCCTAAACCTGAAGTGTTCCCACTTGTGCCAGCGTAGAGCTAACTTTTCGTGTGGCGCCGACTGGTCACAAGCGTTCCCACAGGGATGCTGGCCCATGTTGACTCAATGCTTCCCACAGTTGTGTCAAGTTGGCTGGATGTCCTTTGGGTGGTGGACCATTCTAGATGCACACGGGAAACTGTTGAGCGTTAAAAACCCAGCAGCGTTGCAGTTCTTGACTCACTCAAACCGGTGCGCCTACCATAACCCGTTCAAAGGCACTTAAATCCTTTGTCTCGCCCATTCACCCTCTCAATGACACACATACACAATCCATTTCTCAATTGTCTCAAGGCTTAAAATCCTTCTTTAACCTGTCTCCTCCCTTTCATCTACAACGATTGAAGTGGAATTAACAAGTGACATCAATAAGGGAGCATAGCTTTCACCTGGATTCACCTGGTCAGTCTGTCATGGAAAGAGCAGGTGTTCCTAATGTTTTGTTACACTCACTGTAGAGGGAAACTATTGAGAATGGTAGAATACTGTATTGCCACTCCTATTTGCCATGTCTTTAACCAAAGTCTAATGGACTGTGTGTGTCCACAGGCGTGGAAGGAAGCTAAAGTAATTCCTGCCTAAAAATAGTAAAGCACCCTTTGCTGTCTCTAACAGCCGCCCAATCAGTTTGCTGCCTGTTCTTAGTAAACTGTTGTAGAGAATTGTGTTTGAACAAATACAATGCAATTTTTTTAAAGAACAAGTTAACTACTGACTTTCAGCATGCATATAGTGAAGGGCACCCAACTTGTACTGCACCGAATGTTAAGTTAAATAGGTTTCCATCGCATTTTCAATTCTACTGATGGTTTTGTCACAAACCCTGTTGTGTTATATAGCAAACGTGCCCACTCTGGTCTTGGCATGTGCGCTCAAGCCAACAAATGACTGATGATTGGCTAAAATAAATTGATAATACGATGATAGTTGGAGCTGTATTGTTAGATTTCAGCGCAGCCTTTGATGTTATTGATTATAATTTGTTATTGAATAAACTCACTTTTTATTGCTTTACATCACGTGCCATCACATGGTTGGAGAGGTAGTTATCCAATAAAACTCAGAGTATTCTCCAATGGAAGCTTCTCTAACATCAGATATGTACAGTACGGTGTCCCTCAGGGCAGTTGCTTTGGGCCATTACGCTTTTCAATTTTTTTTTACAAATGATTATTTTCCATCCAACCATTTCATGCAGATGAATTACCTGACTCATTGAAAAAGTTACAAGCTGATGGAAGCAGGATATGCCGGTACAATTATGTATGCTGATAACTGCACACTCTACACATCAGCACCTACACCCAGTGATCTCACTGAGACTCTTAGCAAGGAGTTATAGTCAGTGTCCAGAATGTTTAATTAACAATAAACTGGTCTTAAATACATCTGAAACCAAAAAAGCATTGTATTTGGTTCAAAGCATTCTCTTAGACTTAAACCTCAACTGGACTTGTGCAGGGTGTGACCATTGAACAAGTTGAAGAAGCTATGGGTTTTATTCACGGTGCCCAAACCAAAAAACAGATTTAATGCATCACTCAGTTATGTATAGAGCCATGTCATCGTGGAATGCTCTGCCACCAGAGGATACTCAGCGCCTCTCCTCTTTCTAAGATTGAATTTAAAGGAGAATTTCACCCTGGCTCTGCCACGATATGTAGTCATTACTATATTAACAACATTACATTTTTGTCATAAACATAAACATTATCCAATCCACAAGCTAGAACAAGCGAATTATTCATTTCACTGGTAGAATTGGGAAGTTTCGACATCCTGTGTATTCGTCTTCTCATAGTGTAGCTCAGTTGGTAGAGCGTGGCGCTTGCAATGCCAGGGTTGTGGGTTCGATTCCAGGGGCCAGTATGAAACATGTATGCACTCACTAACTGTAAGTCGCTCTGGATAAGAATGCTAAATGACAAAAAATGTAAAATGAACCCCAAAGTCCACATTCATAGCAATGCAGATACCTCCCACTAGGTAGAAGGGGCGTGGCCACAAACTTTGGTTGACAGCGTTGTTTACTTGAACGACCAAAACACAAGAAGAAGAAGAACTCAGAAAGAAAAAAAGTACTTTGTTTTTCACTAACGTTTGTCATCATGCCCATGAGGTGTTCTGTCTGGCTGTGCTAATTACAAACAAATGCAAAAATGTGTTATCTTTCCATGTTCTACCTACCAGAGATTTGAATTTAGAAAATGCTCCATTATTAAGATAAATACTTTTTACTCCATGAAGTAATCCATCACCTGTCTCGATCAATGAGATAAGACTTGAAATAGACAAGATGGCAGCGTACACAATTTGTTGGATTACTTCATGGAGCATAAAAAGTGTTTATTTTAATAACTGAGCATTTCTAAATTCAAACTGACCCTGCAACTGGACACTGACATTTTATGAGACTCCTGTTTCCAAGAATCCAGGCGAAGACAGCATCGCCAAGCTAAGGTTGGTCGAAAATTCTATGCTACACCAAATAGTACCTATCCTGTAACTCCCAGTAATGGACACCAAAAATCTTTGTTACATCAGATAATGTGATTTAACCAATCTGTAGCTAAGAAAACTGTTGATCAGCAGATGATGGAGAGGTGGTCATGATGAAATTGCCATTCCAAAGAAAAATAAGTTCAGGGAACACTTGCTGAGGGACGAGTGTTGTCATGCTGCCATTCATCTCCACTTGAGTCATCTTCATCTGAAATCCAGCATAATGTTCAATCCATCAAGAGGATACAAGTTCACGGGATACAGTTCTGCTAAAATGGAACACGCAGGCAAAGGAATTATTTTTCTCTCCAAGAATCCATGCCAGGAAGAAGCCCAGGCACCACACACGTATTACCTGTAAGACAAAAGTAGATAATAAATTATCTGTGTTGTACAGTTTGAACGACAGTTGAACTGTGCCAGCATAACAATATTATGGGAGACTAATTGAACATGCATACATGTGCACAGTCACAGAGGATTACATTTAGAACAATATCTAGCCTAATAGAAAGAAATATGGCATAACCCTCAACCTTTGCACAGTGACCAGACCGTACAAATGTTCCTAGGTATGTAGCTACAGCCATGTCTAACAGGCATGGTTAGGCAAATATTTTTTAAATAGTAAAACCAGCTTGTCAGTTTGAGATTTACAACAGTTAAATTGTTGTGTTGTTGTTTCTCCTCACTCTTTTTTTTTTTTTTGTTTTTTTTTTTTTTTGGGGATGGATCAGCTTAATATTGCAGATAGATTGTATCTTCTATCAATGTAATTGTCTGCATCACTTCCAATCCCCCATGTTTATTTTTATTTTTTATATATATATTCCCCTTTATTACTTTTCAACCCCACCATCCTTTCCCTACTTGGAGGTAAATTAGTGAACAACAACGCCCAAGCCTCTACTTCCGGTCTACACTTACTATCTACACCTTATGGACAGAGTTAATTTTACAGTAATTCTATATCTATATATATATATATATATATATATATATATATATATATATATATATATATTTTTTTGCTCCTGAACTTCTTCTACTCTCAACTTTCCCTCTCCGATCATTTTCATGATGTCCATCCGGTTTGCTTCTAAATGCCATATCTTTCTAACTTGTGCTCTTTCCCAAAAGCTCCCAACATACAACCTATATACTTATTATGGACACAGTATGCTTACATTATTAGCTATCTTTGTTATTATTTGTTGTTATTTGTTTATTAGTCCCATCCTTCAACTCTATTCAATACCTCCCATCTATCTCTTAACACCATCCATACAGTGGCGGCTGGTGAAAAATATTCTCGGTGGGGCTGTGCCATACTTTTTTTTCCTGTAACCATCGCGATATATTTTAACTCACAAACTGCAGACAGCAGTGCTCATAAACATTCATAATTATTTAATCCAATATTAAAAAGTTGAGCATTCTTACACCAAAACATATTACCAAACCCAAGCCTTTCATTTGCATTTTAAATAACTTTTCACCATTGGTAGTAAACAGGCAACGCAACAGGCATGCTGTCAGAACGGTGGAAAATACAATAACATGAAATTATTATAAAGTTTATGAAATCTTTCACTTATAGGATTATAATATAGAAATGGATATCAAGTGATAACTCAAACCTTTGACTGGAAGAATAGCATACAGTATTTTATGATCATACTAAAGTGCTACTAATTGTTAATGTGCTCCAACTCAACATTAATTATACAAACAACATATATACAGTAATATTAGCAAAACACTATTAATTTCTAAGTACCATATATAACTGCATTTTTTATGCTAAGTCAACTATATACAAAAAACATCGCGGCCAAGCTGCTCTGTGTGTGTGTGTCTGTCATCTTATTTGTTCAGGAATTTTGCCCGTCTGTCCTTCTGAAGGTGGCAAACCTCTCAATACCCTTTGATTAAAGTCAGGAATGTCCTGAAAGTTTCTTCTCCATGGAGAGCATGGCCAAGCGTTCAGGCGATCCTGTGTCATGCTGTTTCTCAGGAAGGTCTGTGATCCTTTTTCAGTGTAGAAAGCACCTTTCTGACTCAGCAGTTGTGTCATGGGTGTGGTGATGAGAGGATCTTGAGGAGGCTGGCAGTCTCTGTGAAAGTGCTCTGAAGGTTGTTCTCCATGAAAATCGCGTCAGGGCACTACACCACTACAACCTTAACTCACTGTTCTCATAGATGAGGGACAGTTTGGTTTTGAGCTTGGCCTTGTTCAACATAGGAGTCACTGCCTCCCAACGGTTGTTTCAAAGCGCTGTATCGGGAACTTCACACTGTGTTGTAGGAACAACTCTCCAAGTGCAATAGTGTTGCGCTGATGAGGAGTGCTGGTGAAGGAGAACCTCTCTTTGGCATGACTCAATTATCACATACCTGTAAAAGATACATCATCAGCTTTAATTTGCAATTAAGCTATTTTGATGCAAGTGATCTACTACACATCCTATTCCAACTCAAGTATATGATTACCAAGGTGCTGATTGTTCAGGGTTTTGGCTACATACTACCAGGCCTGAAAAAAAGTTCTAGGTGGGGAAACACTGACACTTCCTCTATAGCCAACCTCTATTTTTCTCCTGGTCCCAGCATCCTCCGTCGCTTGATGGGCTGTTGCTGCTCGTCAGTCCTTCCCCACACGGGGTTGAGGCCCTGTCCAAAAAATAGTTTAATTTGATAACTTTACGCAGTCAGACTTCTTACCTCACTGTAATTCCCCCTCAACACACAACCAGTATTTATATATATATATATGACAGACAACAGACAGACAGACAGACAGACAGTGTGTATATATACACACAAACTATCGTCTAAAGTAACTGCTTTTAACCTGTGATGTACATAATTAACTGATGTTATTACGTTTTAAAGCCTTTTTCTATTACATTTTGTGAGAGGGATCAACATAATTTTTGTTCTGCTGTTCCTTAGCAATAAGTTAATATTCAACAACTAACTCTTCTAAATTACCTGGTGACACCTGAATATTATTACAAACTGTTATACTTTCCTCAATTTTTCAACGTCTGATTGTGTCTTCTCTTTTTCCTTTTAAAATACTAAAACAAATATAATTTGCGGCTCTATGATAATCACTCACACAAGCACCAACTGGCAGTGGGTGGAAAGCGTCCATCGTCTCAGTCAGCTTGAATAGCTGATAAAATCAGCACTCTTTACTTCCTCCAGGATGCCAATCTTAATTACAGCATACGGTCCAACGCTCGTTCTGTATCGTCTTTGACGTCCCTTAAATGCATTAGCTGTCTTCAGAGTGCTCCTCCAGCACACACTGTCGAGGCCTAGGAAAATGCGGGGTTGTCTGAGAATCATCTCCTCAGTCCCACATACCAACTCAAAAGCCCCCCAACTTCACACATCGATAATTTTGATAGAATGTATGTTTTTTTCCACCTCCTCATTGTGTTTCCCACAATATATAGCAATCCTGTAGCCGTCATCCAGTCTATTTTCCCCCCTCCCTCACTATTTACAGAGTTGTCCATGTGTGCCTGATGTTCTCATGTTTCTTTACCTTCTCTGACAGGTGCTTCATATCCCTCACTCGGTACCTGTCCATGCTAATCCTCCTCGTTTTAAAAAGCAAGCACAAAGCAAAATAAAGCATTCATCAGTGCACCTTCTTCCAAGCCTTCCTGGTGTCGCATATACTGCTTCCCTTTCTCCTAGCCTGCTGTCTGATTGAGAGGTCAGGTTGATCTGCCCATTTCCCACTTTCTCTGACAAAGTTCTCCTCTCCAACGGATCTTGGAAGAGAGATTTCCGTTGGGTTGGGTCTTTATCGTTTGCGTTCCCATTGTTGTCTAGTAAAATGCTCCTGACTCGGTCCTTATTTTTATCAGGGGCGATTAAATAATCGCCCTCCTTGGATTGATTTAAGATCTTATTATCTACATTTTATTCATACATTCATATCTTAAATTAGCAATTGGCTCTCTCCCCCTCCTCGGCACTTTCTGCTTAATCCCCTGCGTTGACAGGCAGAGGGTTCTTATTTTCTATCATATCTTACACATATTACTGTGTGCATTCCATATTTCAAACCACAAATATTGACATATGATGTTTTATTATTATTATTATTATTATTTTTTATTATTATAATTTTTATTGGCCCCTAACAGCCCTCTATCGACACATTACCATCACATATATTTCTATTTTACCATACTCTGTTTTAACCTACTGTGATGTTTTACAAAGTTC
>NW_025538904.1:0-15946 GCF_020615455.1 Coregonus clupeaformis | reverse complement strand
CGTCAATCAAGACATCAATCAATCAATCAATTTTATTTTATATAGCCCTTCTTACATCAGCTAATATCTCGAAGTGCTGTACAGAAACCCAGCCTAAAACCCCAAACAGCTAGTAATGCAGGTGTAGAAGCACGGTGGCTAGGAAAAACTCCCTAGAAAGGCAAAAGCCTAGGAAGAAACCTAGAGAGGAACCAGGCTATGAGGGTGGCCAGTCCTCTTCTGGCTGTAGCCGGGTGGAGATTATAACAGAACCATGCCAAGATGTTCAAAAATGTTCATAAGTGACAAGCATGGTCAAATAATAATCAGGAATAAATCTCAGTTGGCTTTTCATAGCCGATCATTAAGAGTTGAAAACAGCAGGTCTGGGACAGGTAGGGTTCCATAACCGCAGGCAGAACAGTTGAAACTGGAATAGCAGCAAGGCCAGGCGGACTGGGGACAGCAAGGAGTCACCACGGCGGTAGTCCCGACGCGTATGGTCCTAGGGCTCAGGTCTCTCAGTTGGCTTTTCATAGCCGATCATTGAAGAGTTGGGAAAACAGCAGGTCTGGGACAGGTAGGGGTTTTCGTAGCCGCAGGCAGAACAGTTGAAACTGGAATAGCAGCAAGGCCAGGCGGACTGGGGACAGCAAGGTGTCATCATGCCCGGTAGTCTGACGTATGGTCCTAGGGCTCAGGTTCTCAGAGAGAAAGAGAGAACGAGAGAATTAGAGAGAGCATACTTAAATTCACACAGGACACTGGATAAGACAGGAGAAGTACTCCAGGTATAACCAACTAACCCCAGCCCCCGACACATAAACTACTGCAGCATAAATACTGGAGGCTGAGACAGGAGCGGTCCGGAGACACTGTGGCCCCATCCGAAGAACCCCGGACAGGGCCAAACAGGAAGGATATAACCCCACCCACTCCGCCAAAGCACAGCCCCCGCACCACTAGAGGGATATCCCCAACCACCAACTTACAATCCTGAGACAAGGCCGAGTATAGCCCACAGAGGTCTCCACCACAGCACAAACCAAGGGGGGCGCCAACCCAGACAGGAAGTCACGTCAGTAACTCAACCCCACTCAAGTGACGCACCCCTCCCAGGGACGGCATGAAAGAGCACCAGCAAGCCAGTGACCTCAGCCCCTGCAACAGGGTTAGAGGCAGAGAACCCCAGTGGAGAGGGGAACCGGCCCCGGCAGAGACAGCAAGGGCTGTTCGCTGCTCCAGCCTTTCCGTTCACCTTCACACTCCTGGGCCCAGACTACACTCAATCATATGACCTACTGAAGAGATAAGTCTTCAGTAAAGACTTAAAGGTTGAGACCGAGTCTGCGTCTCTCACATGGGTAGGCAGACTGTTCCATAAAAAGTGGAGATCTATAGGAGAAAGCCCTGCCTCCCGCTGTTTGCTTAGAAATTCTAGGGACAATTAGGAGGCCTGCGTCTTGTGACCGTAGCGTACGTATTGGTATGTACGGCAGGACCAACTCGGAAAGATAGGTAGGAGCAAAGCCCATGTAATGCTTTATAGGTTAACAGTAAAACCTTGAAATCAGCCCTTGCCTTAACAGGAAGCCAGTGTAGGGAAGCTAGCACTGGAGTAATATGATCAAATTTCTTGGTTCTAGTCAGGATTCTAGCAGCCGTATTTAGCACTAACTGAAGTTTATTTAGTGCTTTATCCGGTAGCCGGAAAATAGAGCATTGCAGTAGTCTAACCTAGAAGTAACAAATGCATGGATTAATTTTTCTGCATCATTTTGGACAGAAAATTTCTGATTTTTGCAATGTTACGTAGATGGAAAAAAGCTGTCCTTGAAACAGTCTTGATATGTTCCGTCAAAAGAGAGATCAGGGTCAAGAGTAACACCCGAGGTCCTTCACAGTTTTATTTGAGACGACTTTACAACCATCTAGATGAATTGTCAGATTTAACAGAAGATCTCTTTGTTTCTTGGGACCTAGAACAAGCATCTCTGTTTTGTCCGAGTTTAAAAGTAAAAAGTTTTCAGCCATCCACTTCCTTATGTCTGAAACACAGGCTTCTAGCGAGGGCAATTTTGGGGCTTCACCATGTTTCATTGAAATGTACAGCTGTGTGTCATCCGCATAGCAGTGAAAGTTAACATTATGTTTTCGAATAACATCCCCAAGAGGTAAAATATATAGTGAAAAACAATAGTGGTCCTAAAACGGAACCTTGAGGAACACCGAAATGTACAGTTGATTTGTCAGAGGACAGACCATTCACAGAGACAAACTGATATCTTTCCGACAGGTAGGATCTAAACCAGGCCAGAACTTGTCCGTGTAGACCAATTTGGGTTTCCAGTCTCTCCAAAAGAATGTGGTGATCGATGGTGTCAAAGGCAGCACTAAGGTCTAGTAGCACGAGGACAGATGCAGAGCCTCGGTCTGACGCCATTAAAGGTCATTTACCACCTTCACAAGTGCAGTCTCAGTGCTATGATGGGGTCTAAAACCAGACTGAAGCATTTCAGTATACATTGTTTGTCTTCAGAAAGGCAGTGAGTTGCTGCGCAACAGCTTTTTTCTAAAATTTTGAGAGGAATGGAAGATTGATAAGGCCGATAGTTTTTTTATATTTTCCGGGTCAAGGTTTGGCTTTTTCAAGAGAGGCTTTATCACTGCCACTTTTAGTGAGTTTGGTACATCCGGTGGATAGAGAGCTGTTTATTATGTTCAACATAGGAGGGCCAAGCACAGGGAAGCAGCTCCTTCAGCAGTTTAGTAGGAATAGGATCCAGTATGCAGCTTGAAGGTTTAGAGGCCATGATTATTTTCATCATTGTGTCAAGAGATATAGTACTAAAACACTTAAGTGTCTCTCCCGATCCCAGGCCCTCGCAGAGCTGTGCAGATCCAGGACAGCTAAGCCCTGGAGGAATACGCAGATTCAAAGAGGAGTCCGTAATTTGCTTTCTAATGGTCATGATCTTTTCCTCAAAGAAGTTCATGAATTTATCACTGCTGAAGTGAAAGCCATCCTCTCTTGGGGAATGCTGCTTTTAGTTAGCTTTGCAACAGTATCAAAAAGAATTTTGGATTGTTCTTATTTTCCTCAATTAAGTTGGAAAGTAGGATGATCGAGCAGCAGTGAGGGCTCTTCGGTACTGCACGGTACTGTCTTTCCAAGCTAGTCGGAAGACTTCCAGTTTGGTGTGGCGCCATTTCCGTTCCAATTTCCTGGAAGCTTGCTTCAAAGCTCGGGTATTTTCTGTATACCAGGGAGCTAGTTTCTTATGACAAATGTTTTTCGTTTTAGGGTGCAACTGCATCTAGGGTATTGCGCAAGGTTAAATTGAGTTCCTCAGTTAAGTGGTTAACTGATTTTTGTCCTCTGACGTCCTTGGGTAGGCAGAAGGAGTCTGGAAGGGCATCAATGAATTTTTGTGTTGTTTGAGAATTTATAGCACGACTTTTGATGCTCCTTGGTTGGGGATCTGAGCAGATTATTTGTTGCGATTGCAAATGTAATAAAATGGTGGTCCGATAGTCCAGGATTTTGTGGAAAAACATTAAGATCTACAACATTTATTCCATGGGACAAAACTAGGTCCAGAGTATGACTGTGGCAGTGAGTAGGTCCAGAGACATGTTGGACAAAACCCACTGAGTCGATAATGGCTCGAAAGACTTTTGGAGTGGGTCTGTGGACTTCTCCATGTGAAATATTAAAATCACCAAAAAATTAGAATATGATCTGCTATGACTACAAGGTCTGATAGGAATTCAGGAAACTCAGAGAGGAACGCTGTATATGGCCCAGGAGGCCTGTAAACAGTAGCTATAAAAAGTGATTGAGTAGGCTGCATAGATTTCATGACTAGAAGCTCAAAAGATGAAAACGCCATTTTTTTTTTGTAAATTGAAATTTGCTATCGTAAATGTTAGCAACACCTCCGCCTTTGCGGGATGCACGGGGAATATGGTCACTAGTGTAACGCAGGAGTGAGGCCTCATTTAACACAGCAAATTCATCAGGCTTAAGCCATGTTTCAGTCAGGCCAATCACATCGAGATTATGATCAGTGATTAGTTCATTGACTATGACTGCCTTTGAAGTGAGGATCTAACATTAAGTAACCCTATTTTGAGATGTGAGGTATCACGAGTCTCTTTCAATAATGGCAGAAATGGAGGAGGTCTTTATCCTAATAAGATTGCTAGGGTGAACACCGCCATGTTTAGTTTTGCCCAACCTAGGTCGAGGCACAGACACAGTCTCAATGGGTATGGCTGAGCTGACTACACTGACTGTGCTATTGGCAGACTCCACTAAGCTGGCAGGTTGGCTAACAGCCTGCTGCCTGGCCTGCACCCTATTTCACTGTGGGGCTAGAGAGCGAGTTAGAGCCCTATCTATGTTGGTAGATAAGAGGAGAGCACCCCTCCAGCTAGGATGGAGTCCGTCACTCCTCAGCAGGTCAGGCTTGGTCCTGTTTGTGGGTGAGTCCCAGAAAGAGGGCCAATTATCCACAAATGTTATCTTTTGGGAGGGGCAGAAAACAGTTTTCAACCAGCGATTAAGTGCTGAGACTCTGCTGTAGAGCTCGTCACTTCCCTAACTGGGAGGGGGCCAGAGACAATTACTCGATGCCGACACATCTTTCTAGCTGATTTACAAGCTGAAGCTATGTTGCACTTGGTGACCTCTGACTGTTTCATCCTAACATCGTTGGTGCCGACGTGGATAACAATATCTCTATACTCTCTACACTTGCCAGTTTTAGCTTTAGCCAGCACCATCTTTAGATTAGCCTTAACGTCGGGTAGCCCTGCCCCTGGTAAACAGTGTATGATCGCTGGGTGATTCGTTTTAAGTCTAATACTGCGGGTAATGGAGTCGCCAATGACTAGGGTTTTCAATTTGTCAGAGCTAATGGTGGAGCCTTCGACGTCTCAGACCCCGTAACGGGAGGAGTAGAGACTAGAGAAGACTCAGACTCAGACTCCGACTCGCTACATAATGGGAAAACCGGTTGAAGGTTTCTGTCGGCTGAATGAGCGACACCGGTTGAGCATTCCAACAGTATTTCCCTCCAGAAGCCATGAGAAAGTTGTCCGGCTGCGGGGACTGTGCGGGGGATTTATACTAACGTTACTGTCTGTACTTACTGGTGGCACAGACGCTGTTTCTTCCTTTCCTACACTGAGATTACCCTTGCCTAACGAAGTTGCGTCTGAAGCTGGGCTTGTAGCACAGCTATTTTCCCAAGGCGATCGTTCTCCTGTATATTATGAGTACAGCGACTGCAATTAGAAGACATCATGTTAATGTTACTACTTAGCTTCGGCTGTTGAAGATGTTGATGAACCATGTCCAGATAAAGCGTCCGGAGTGAAAAAGTTGAATAAGGGAAAAAAGTTGCGATGGAAAAAAGGAAAATAACGTAAAGTTGGCAGCTAAAACGCACAGGAAAATGACTCTTCTGTCTTAGCTTCGGCTGTTGAAGATGTTGATGAACCATGTCCAGATAAAGCGTCCGGAGTGAAAAAGTTGAATAAGGGAAAAAGTTGCGATGGAAAAAGGAAAATAACGTAAAGTTGGCAGCTAAAACGCGACAGGAAAATGACTCTTCTGTCTCGGGATAAACGTCCGGGGTGAAAAAGTTTAACGAAAAAAGATGAGTGAGGACAAAACTAAAAAGTTGGTAAATTTGTTGAACACAAAGATTGATTAAACGTTTATTAAAAGTAAAACGTGAATAGTTTGGCAGGTAGCCAAGTAGCAACAAACAGCACAGCAGTACGGAGACAATGCGGAAACATGTGCCATAAACATTTTTTTTTTGCAACTACTCAACAAAAAAAATGTGGGTCGACCAACAGCCTATCGACCAGTCAATCAACCAGTCGACTAAATGGGGTCAGCCCTAAAACAAAGTACACATATGTGTCAGTTGGAGTCAGTATACTTTAATTTGTTGTTAGACCTATAAAGTTCTGAAGAGAAACCCCTCTGATAATTAATCTAAAAATAAGAATAATTAACCTACATCAAAGACACATACAGTCCACAATACTTGAATGCCTGCATTGCTCTTGTAATTGCAAACAGGTAATTAAGGCCAAACCTGAATAAACAGCTTGTAAGCCGACACATTACATTTGTAGAGCTTCGTTTTTCTTGTAAGGAACAGCTTGACTCTGGGCCAGCTTTCATTCCCTAACCAATACTAGGGGAAACAATAGGAAGACAACACAATAATAAAGAATACTGCATCACAGTTTCAAATCAGAGTAATTGCACATAATACTTTTAAAAGAGTAGACACAATATTTTTTGTTGTTGCTTTTTTTCTTGCAGATGATTGAAAAATTAGCCCTTAAGTACTATGAATGATCTGAATTATGTCACAACCAGAGAGGCAGTGAGTGGTTATTTGAATCTGGGTTTTACCAGGCGATATGAAACTAGAGGCAAAACATAAATAGCTACTGGAAGTCTTCCTGTAGTTAGGAACCTGATGCTGGTTGATATGAATGACTTGTGTGCCCTGTTTGTTGTACAGAGTGGGGTTTTGAACATTCGACCTGACAGCAGCAGTTGGTACTGGTCGCAGTATAATGGGTGTGTCTTAGTAAAATTATCTGGATTTATGGATGGTTCTTGATTTGTAGAGTGATGGGATGCTTTGAGACTTGACGCCTTTGCTGAACCATACCACCCAAGGAAGCAGAAGGTTAGGATGCTTTTAATTAATCTGTCATATATAAAAGGTGAATCATCACTTGGATATCAAATCAGTACATGGTTGGAGGCATTTTCCTTTTCAGAAATAATTGTCTGTTGAGAAGAGGTTCCAGCACATTATTATCAGTAAGGCCATAGGAAGTTTCCTAAGTATTCCTAAGCCAAATGTTTTGCCCAGAACCCAGGGAAGATATTACAAAAAGACAAAACCCTTTCTTATGTTCACAGAGTACAAAACAGAACATTAATGACCCTCACTTCCACCACACTCTCCGACAGTCCAGTTCTGGTGGCTGTCTCAGACAGCAGAGGCGACCCTCTCCTGGTCATATCCTGGTTAAATAGGGCTTTCAAACCTCTTTGATCAGGACAAATTGACAATCTTCTTTGTCCTAAAACAGAATGACACTTGTTAAGACACATCCTGATCCAGTGATATATATGGATCATTATACATATCACAAACTTCATATAAGAGTGGGCCATAATCATTTTAGAAATCACTAAGGCATAATACAAGATTACACGCAATGCAAGCCCCATGGCAGAAGATACTGATTTCACATTATTCCCATCCAGTCATACATACAGTGGGGAAAAAAGTATTTAGTCAGCCACCCACTTAAAAAAGATGAGAGAGGCCTGTAATTTTCATCATTGGTACAGGTCAACTATGACAGACAAATTGAGGAAAAAAATCCAGAAAATCACATTGTAGGATTTTTAATGAATTTATTTGCAAATTATGGTGGAAAATAAGTATTTGGTCACCTACAAACAAGCAAGATTTCTGACTCTCACAGACCTGTAACTTCTTCTTTAAGAGGCTCCTCTGTCCTCCACTCATTACCTGTATTAATGGCACCTGTTTGAACTTGTTATCAGTATAAAAGACACCTGTCCACAACCTCAAACAGTCACACTCCAAACTCCACTATGCCCAAACCAAAGAGCTGTCAAAGGACACCAGAAACAAAATTGTAGACCTGCACCAGGCTGGGAAGACTGAATCTGCAATAGGTAAGCAGCTTGGTTTGAAGAAATAAACTGTGGGAGCAATTATTAGGAAATGGAAGACATACAAGACCACTGATAATCTCCCTCGATCTGGGGCTCCACGCAAGATCTCACCCCGTGGGGTCAAAATGATCACAAGAACGGTGAACAAAAATCCCAGAACCACACGGAGGGACCTAGTGAATGACCTGCAGAGAGCTGGGACCAAAGTAACAAAGCCTACCATCAGTAACACACCAAGCCGCCAGGGACTCAAATCCTGCAGTGCAAGACGTGTCCCCCTGCTTAAGCCAGTACATGTCCAGGCCCGTCTGAAGTTTGCTAGAGTGCATTTGGATGATCCAGAAGAGGATTGGGAGAATGTCATATGGTCAGATGAAACCAAATATAACTTTTTGGTAAAAACTCAACTCGGTCGATGTTTGGAGGACAAAGAATGCTGAGTTACATCCAAAGAACACCATACCTACTGTGAAGCATGGGGGTGGAAACATCGTGCTTTGGGGATGTTTTTCTGCAAAGGGACCAGGACGACTGATCCGTGTAAAGGAAAGAGAATGAATGGGGCCATGTATCGTGAGATTTTGAGTGAAAACCTCCTTCCATCAGCAAGGACATTGAAGATGAACGTGGCTGGGTCTTTCAGCATGACAATGATCCCAAACACACCGCCCGGGCAACAAGAGTGGCTTCGTAAGAAGCATTTCAAGGTCCTGGAGTGGCCTAGCCAGTCTCCAGATCTCAACCCCATAGAAAATCTTTGGAGGGAGTTGAAAGTCCGTGTTGCCCAGCGACAGCCCCAAAACATCACTGCTCTAGAGGAGATCTGCATGGAGGAATGGGCCAAAATACCAGCAACAGTGTGTGAAAACCTTGTGAAGACTTACAGAAAACGTTTGACCTGTGTCATTGCCAACAAAGGGTATATAACAAAGTATTGAGAAACTTTTGTTATTGACCAAATACTTATTTTCCACCATAATTTGCAAATAAATTCATTAAAAATCCTACAATGTGATTTTCTGGATTTTTTCTCCTCAATTTGTCTGTCATAGTTGACGTGTACCTATGATGAAAATTACAGGCCTCTCTCATCTTTTTAAGTGGGAGAACTTGCACAATTGGTGGCTGACTAAATACTTTTTTTCCCCACTGTAACCCGTATGATGCAGTAAGGCATGTTTCAGTATAAGCTTTGTGCCCTTAGCCCTTAAAACACTAAACCATCTACTCCACTGATTATTGCTAGGACTTACTAGTGAGGTTGTTTCCATGATATGTTGGCTGATGCAGTACACTATTGATATGTTACTGTGTTGTATTGCTATTGACATGGTGAGTTTGCCTCTGTTTGTAACTAACTTCGTAACAATTGGCTGTAAAATCAGAACAAACTTTATTCACCAAGAACATTTACATCTACCAGGAATTTGAACTGGTAACATGGTGCTATATACAGTATATGGATTATAAGAATATTATAACAATATTACAAGGGCTCATGTATTAAAGTATGTTGTGCTGGAGTATGGTGATGTTCAGCTTGTTAGTTGCACCAACGGGCTAGAAAAGGAGCTTGGCTACAGTGCAGATGGCTATATTTTGACACCATGCTCCCCAGCTCTACCCTCACGTTTTTAGCGATGAATGGTGACTTTAACGGAATGTACAGTGGCTTGCGAAAGTATTCACCCCTTGGCATTTTCCTATTTTGATGCCCCTTACAACCTGGAATTAAAATAGATTTTTGGGGGTTTGTATCATTCTGATTTACGCAACATGCCTACCACTTTGAAGATGCAAATATTTGTTATTGTGAAGCAGACAAGAAATAAGACAAAAAACTGAAAACTTGAGCGTGCATAACTATTCACCCCCCCAAAGTCTATACTTTTTAGAGACACCTTTTGCAGCAATTACAGCTGCAAGTCTCTTGGGTTATGTCTCTATAAGCTTCACATCTAGCCACTGGGATTTTTGCCCATTCTTCAAGGCAAAACTGCTCCAGGTCCTTCGTTGGATGGGTTCCGCTGGTGTACAGCAATCTTTAAGTCATACCACAGATTCTCAATTGGATTGAGGTCTGGGCTTTGACTAGACTATTCCAAGACATTTAAATGTTTCCCCTTAAACCACTCAAGTGTTGCTTTAACAGTATGCTTAGGGTCATTGTCCTGCTGGAAGGATGAACCTCCGTCCCAGTCTCAAATCTCTGGAAGACTGAAACAGTTTCCCCTCAAGAATTTCCCTATATTTAGCACCATCCATCATTCCTTCAATTCTGACTCAATTTTAATCTCATAGCAGGGGTCTCCCGAACCCAGGCGTTGCTGGGCCAATGCGCGCCCCATGGGACTCCCGGTCACGACACAGCCTGGGTTCGAACCCAGATCTGTAGTGACGCCTCAAGCACTGCGATGCAGTGCCTTATACTGCTGCCACTCGGGAGTCCCCTGCTACTCAGACTCTATACTGGTAGAGACACATTTAACATTTACATGATTCTGTGATATATTACAGTTGAATAATGTCTGTTCTTTCATGTATTTTTGCTGTTCTGTATTGTTTTGTCTCTTGCAAATTCTCTCAATGCAATTCACACTTTGCCTTCAAATTGTCTACTAATAAATTCAAACTAAAACCTTGTGAGAGTTTTTGCCTATCATGCTATCCCAAAAGCAATTACCACCAACTCTGATTGTGTGGCAATAAAGAGTCTTGCTGCGACCAGTGTAACAGACCAATCTAAAGACACTACACACAGATGAGATGGGAGACCACAACTAGTCCTTCACATCATTCCTTTTGATCTTTCCAGTGAGCGGTAGCAGTCTTTCTGCATTCATAAAGTAGAATCTGGGTGAGCCATCGGTCAACGGCCAATCGCAAGATTGCTCTCTACACATGAAAACAAAACTGAAACTATAGAAGTTCAAATGAGCCGTTGTGGGCAGTGTACCCACAAAAGCCTGGGACTTGGTTGGAGGCAGTACAGGGTGCGTGTTCACTAGGCACCAAACAGAATGAAAACGGACTGAAACTGCAAGGGACTACCTGAATTTTTTCCTAAAAAACAGGTAGTTTCAATAGTTTTCCATTGCAAAAGGGAATTTTGCTACGGTCCACACCAATTAATATGACCTATTACTTACAGGTTACAACAACGTTACTTAAACCTCTTTCTACCCTCCTGTGGGTATTCAGTCCAACCCGAACCTAACATACCTGATTCAGAGGGTGTTAGGCTATGGTTCAACCCAGCACTCAGAGAAACAAACACGACAAAGGGAGTGGAAGAAACAAAAATATTTAATAAAAGTTAAAATTGTCTTAGTCCAAAAACAACTGAAGTAAAGGAACAGAGTGGGCTAGTCGGCTCCGGAGGAAGGAGAGGCTGAGGCAGGCAGGCAGGCAGGCAGGCAGGCAGGCAGGAAGGCAGGCAGGTTGGGAGGTATGTCCGAAACTAAAGACAAAACAAAAGACAGGTTAAGGAGAGTGGAGAGCCAGGCTGAAGACAAAGACAAAATAACTTTACTGGTGAGCCAAGTTACCGCTCTGGTAAGAACAACGATCTGGCGCCGGTGGAGAGCCATGCCCCGGAATTAGTAGTGCAGGTTGGGATTAGAGAATAGGATGCAGCTGCGTAGCAGGAATCACTGGAAACAACCCACAGCTGCACAGGAGAGGCAGATCCTGAGCACGCCCCTGATCCACTCCAGACACACCCACATAAAGGGGACAAACACACATACAGATACAACAGACACAGAGGGGACAAAACAAGGGAGGAAGGGAAACAGAAAAGGAGAGACCAGCTGCCCACATAACAGTACCCCCCCTCAATGGTCGCCAGCTGGCGTACCACCAGGCCTGTCAGGGTTGGTCGTGATGGAAGTCCGTGATCAACTGAGGATCCAACACAAAACGCTTAGGGACCCAAGACCTCTCCTCTGGTCCATAACCTTCCCAATCGACTAGGTATTGGAGACCCCTACCCCGCCTCCGAGAGTCCAGTAGCCTACTGACGGTGTAGGCCGGATGGTCGATCAATAGAGACGAACAGGTGGAGGTGGAACAGCCGGCGGACACAAAGGCTGGAGGACACAGGTTTCAGTTGGGAGACGTGGAAAGTAGAGGTGTATCTTCATGGCTGAAGGCAACTTCAAGCGAACATGGCGGGGTTAATGATGGACTCCACCACAAACGACCCAGGTACCGAGGAGACAGCTTACGTGATTTGGTACGAAGAGTACGTTCTTAGACACAGCCAAAACCTCTTGACCAGGATGAAACACAGGTGCGGAGTCCTGCTCCTATCCGCTGTCATCTTGTTCCTGTCGGTGGTCCGAAGCAACGCTTCCCGAAAGGCGTCGCGCCACTCTCTGGCAGCGGCGGAGGTTCTCCTGAACCGAGAAGGAACAGCCAATTCCTTCTCCTGAGCAGGAAACAGAGGGGGTTGATAACCCTGGTAACCTCGAAGGGTGAAAGACCAGTGGCAGAGGTGGTGAGGAGTTGTGGGCGTACTCTATCCAAGGCAGATGTTTGGCCCAGGATGATGGATGTTGAGCAGCCACACACGAAGGGTTGCTTCGGGTCTTGATTGGCTCTTTCTGTTTGACCGTTGGTCTGGGGATGAAACCCTGAGGACAGCTAGACCCCAACACTTCCAAACACGGAAGTACTGTGGGCCTCTATCAATCCATTCCACGGTATTCCATGGGGACGGAATCCATTTTAGGATCTGTCTCACTGGCACGATAATTTTATAATGCTATATAGTAACGATTTAAATCTGTCTCACAATGTAATATATATCATTACTTCAGACTTGGGTAGGCCGGTACAAAATCCCTGGCTTGTGACCGCCTGGAACTGGGAGGGTAGCAGCAGCCCGCTGATGAGGCTTTGCCCGGAGGCCACAGGGTTGAACAGGTGCCACAAAACCCAGCGTCAGTTTCCATTGAAGGCCACCAAAAATTGTCTCTAAATGCTCACTCGTCTCTCTTCCCAGGGTACCGCCAAGCGGGAGGTGTATCACTTCAACACCTACCCTCCTCGGAACAAGGGTAGGTTGGGAGTCCATCCCCCGTCCCTCCTCAAGTGCAGTCTTCACAAATTCATCTCCCACTACCCCCACGCTAGCAACTCTAGCTCCTGGTCTCCAAGGGTCAGCGAAACTGGCGGACCGCATCTGGTTTAACATTTCTTGACCCCGGTCTGTATTAAGAATAAGCAGTTAAACCTACTAAAAAACGGGAGCCCATCTGGCTTGGCGTGAGTTGAGTCTCTTAGTGGCTGATGTAAGCCAGAAGTTCTTGTGGTCTGTCCAGACCACGCCGCTTCCTCCATCCGCCAGTCCCCATTCTTCAGTGCTAGCTTACCTTGGCAGTTCTCGGTTTCCATCAATTCCGTTCTGTGGTACAATTTTTTGGGAACACATGAAGCTTTTCGGTCAGTGGGGGAGCGCTGGGGACGGCTCCCACACCTGTCCCGTCCACCTCCCCAACAACTGCAAGGTATTGGTGTATCAACACAGGGGAGGTGGAAAACAGTTCCTTCAAAACCCCTCTGCTCCGCCTCAGGACCACAAAAGACTTTTGGGGATGTAGTCTAGTAGGGGGGTGCCACCCTTTACTACCCTTAATAACCTACGGTAGTTCGCACATTGAAGTTGCTTCACGGGTGGTGGGTATAGGGCCATTCCTCACTGCCGGATCTTCTCGATCCCCTTCACCTCGCTCTCAATGGTGAAACCAAGAGCGATGTAGACTGTTTGTGGAACTCCACTTCTCTGCTTTACACTTTTGTTTCCAAGCTTGACTTGACCTGTACTCATCTCCTCGGTACTTAAAAAAAATATCATCCATATCAAAACGTTCAAAAAAATCCCTAAACATCGTTCCCTCTTGGAAACGCAGGCGTTTGAGAGCCCAAGGCATACCAAATACTCCAATGTCCCAGTGAGTGTTAAACGGTTTTCCCTCATCCCTTACATCGTGATAACGTTCCTGAGGGTCGGCTTAAAAACTGTGGCGCCATCGAGGTTCAAAAGCAGAGTTGATGAGTGGAAGGGGATACTTGTTTTTAACAGTTATGTTGTTCTAAACCCCTTATCAGGGCGTAACGACTCCTTTCTTTTCTCACAAAAACCTCACCCAAAGGAGCCCGGGACGCATTATGCCGGACCAAATCACCATTACTCTATGCCTCTCTTTCGGTCGGGACCAGATTGCTATAAGCGGCTAGCAGGCCCAGCAGTTCAATAGGCAATCACTAAGTCCTATGCTGGTGGTAGAGACAGAGCCTTGTCCTTACTAAAACCTCCGCCTAAGTCATGTATTCTTTGGGACAGATACAGATCAAGGGAGCTGAGGATGAGTTGGGTTACGCTTAGTGGCCGCTACTAAGCATCTAATGGCAGTTAGTGCTCCAACTGAAATGGTGTGGCTGTCCAATCAATTTGTGGGTTGTGAAGACCACAGGGCCAAGGATTAGGGGAGGTAAGCTGAGCCAGACATAAGCTCTTAGCTGAATGCTTTCACAATGATTGCCAGAAGATCACTAGGGAACGGGGGTGGTTTGATGAGTTATCTCCTCGGGAGGCGCCCATCAAGGGCTGTGACCCGAATGGGGGGTAGGTAGTGGCTCAGCATGGGGATCCAGCTTGTGTACTTAACTGGTGCTAATAGTTGTCTTCTGCACCTGAGTCTATGAGCCCTAGTGGCGGAATGACTCTGAACTAAGGGTTACTACTTATCGGGGAATGATGTTCAATCTAACTCTGGGCTCGTAATAACCCACCGTTAGGCCTTGTCTTTTGCCCCGCTTAGGGCATGTCCAAATGTGTGTCTCTCCACATTACCACTCACCCGCTGACCTTGCGTTCTGTGGTTCACCTTCATAGGTTCCTCTGTCCTCGGATATCGCATCCGTCAGGGGCTTTTGAAGGCTGAACTCTCCTCCTGATCCCCCTCTCTCCCTCTCCGCCACCGGTTTCTATAAGTACGAATTTTTGTGCTATCCCGCAGCCGGTTCACCTTAATGTTTTCTTTAAATCTCCTAGTCCACATTGTTCCACTTTCCTCCAAGTCCAAACTCAATAATACTCCCACTTTCCTTCAATTAAAAACTATCTTGGAATTACCCACATTCAGGATGTTCAAAAACAGTCTTCAGATTTTGCTTAAAAAATCAAGCGAGTCAATCCAGTCAAAGTTTCGGTTTAGCACACAGCCACTCAGCCCAAACCAGAGCTCTCCCTCTTAACAGCCCCAGAACCTAATTACTTAGGAATCAGTAATACGTGTCTCAGCCAAAAATTCAAGTCACACTGAAGCAAAAATCCCGGCCACCTTGTCAATTCTCCATTGAGCGGTTCGGCGCGTGACAGGGGTTTCCCGATGGAGCAAGCCTGCATCATGTCGAGAACCAGCTTGGTGCATCAAATGGGGTCAGAGAGATCGAGAAGCTGATAACAGACAAATTTAGAGACTTGTGTAGTTAACTGATCACCTGGTTCGCAGTTGATGATTTTTTCCAAAGGTCCGAATCAGTTGGTCAGTTGCTGTCCTAGCAATTTCTTGAGCCTATTGTTAATTCTTCTTTCTGCTGTCTCTCTGTTGGGTCCATGGCCAGATCGTTCTTTAGGCTATGTTCAACCCCAGCACTCAGAGAAACAAACACGGCAAAGGGAGTCGAAAAACAAAAATATTTAATAAAAGTTAAAATTGTCTTAGTCCAAAAAACAACTAAGTAAAAGGAACGAGTGGCTAGTCTGGCTCCGGAGGAAGGAGAGGCTGAGGCAGGCAGGCAGGCAGGCAGGCAGCCCACGGGCAGGAAGGCAGGCAGGTTGGGAGGTATGTCAGAATAAAGGCAGAAACAAAATGACAGGTTAAGGGAGAGTGGAGAGCCAGGCTGAAGAGCAAAAAGACAAAAAATAACTTTACTGGTGAGCCAATTACCCGCTCTGTAAGAACTACGATCTGGCGCGGTGAAGCCATCCCCGGAATTATAGTGCGGGTTGATTAGAGAATAGGATGCAGCTGTAGGCAGAATCACTGCAAACAACCCGCAGCTGCACAGGAGAAGGCAGATCCTCCCCCCTATCCCTCCAGACACACCCACATAGGGGACAAACACACCTACATACAGCAGACACAGAGGGCAAAACAAGGAGGAAGGAAACAGAAAAGGAGACCAGCTGCCCACATAACA
>NW_025538903.1:0-15922 GCF_020615455.1 Coregonus clupeaformis | reverse complement strand
CTGTCACACTCTGGCTCCGGGACTTTGTAGTTGAGCCAGGGGTGTATTCGTTTTGTTGGGTTTGGTTTGGTTATGTTGGGTATTTGGGTGTGTTTGGTTTTGGTTGTTCTTGTTAGTCATATGACTCCCAATCGGAGGTAACGAGTGTCAGCTGTCGGCTCGTTATCTCTGATTGGGAGCCATATTTAAACTATGTGTTTTCACCTTGTGGTTGTGGGTTTTTGTTCGTTTCAGTCATTTGATACTGAGGACTTCACGATTCGTCTTTGTTTATTGTTTTGTTCGGAGTACGTTGTTTAATAAAGTAATGTTCGCTACCAACGCTGCGCTTTTGGTCCACTCACTATGCAGACGATCGTGACAGAAAAAACTCCCACCAATCTAGGACCAAGCGGCGTGGTCAAGCGGCAACAGGACCCACATACACAGGATTCATGGACGCCTATAAAGGATTCATGGACATGGGAGGAGATACTGGAGGGAAAGGGTCCTTGGGCAGCAACCGAGAGAATATCGCCGCCGTGAAGAGCTGGAGGCAGCTAAAGCCGAGAGGAGGCGATATGAGGAGGCAGCACGGAGGCAAGGCTGGAAGCCCGAGAGTACTACCCAAACATTTCTTGGGGGGGCTTAAAGGGAGTGTGGCGAAGTCAGGTAGGAGACCTGCGCCTACTCCCTGTACTACCGTGGAGAGCGAGAGCACGGGCAGACACCGTGTTACGCGGTAGAGCGCATGGTGTCTCCTGTACGCGTGCATAGCCCGGTTCGGTACATTCCAGCTCCACGTATCGGCCGGGCTAGATTGAGCGTTGAGCCGGATGTCATGAAGCCGGTTCCCACGCATCCGGCCACCAGTGCGTCTCCTCGGGCCGGCTTACATGGCACCAGCCTTACGCATGGTGTCCCGGTTCGCCTACATAGCCCGGGGTGCGGGTTATTCCACCTCCCGTACTGGTCGGGCGACGGGGAAGCAACAACCAGGTAAGGTTGGGCAGGCTCAGTGCTCAAGGGAGCCAGTAAGCCTGCACGGTCCGGGTATTTCCGGCGCCACCTCCCCGCTCCAGCCCAGTACCACCAGTGCCTACACCACGCACCAAGCCTCCTGTGTGTCCCCAGAGTCCTGTGCGTCCTGTTCCTGCTCCCCGCACTAGCCCTGAGATGCGTGTCCTCAGCCCGGTACCTCCAGTTCCGGCACCACGCATCCGGCCACCAGTGCGTCTCAGCCGGCCAGAGTCTGCCGTCTGCCCAACGGCGCCTGAACTGCCCGTCTGCCCAACGGGCGCCTGAACTGCCCGTCTGCCAAGCGCTGCATAAGCCGCCCGTCCTGTACTGAGCCTGCAAAGCCGCCCGTCTGCCATGAGCCTTCAGAGCCGTCCGCTAGACCGGAGCCGCTTAGAGCCTTCCGCCAGACAGGAGCCGCTAGAGCCTTCCGCCAGACAGGGAGCAGCCGAAGCCTCCGCCAGACAGGAGCAGCCAGAGCCTTCCGCCAGACAGGATCAGCCAGAGCCTTCCGCCAGACAGGATCAGCCAGAGCCTTCCGCCAGACAGGATCAGCCAGAGCCTTCCGCCAGACAGGAGCAGCCGAAGCCTTCCGCCAGACAGGGAGCAGCCAGAGCCTTCCGCCAGACAGGATCAGCCAGAGCCTTCCGCCAGACAGGATCAGCCAGAGCCTTCCGCCAGACAGGATCAGCCAGAGCCTTCCGCCAGCCATGAGCAGCCGGATCCGGCAGCCAGCCATGAGCAGCCAGATCCGTCAGCCAACCATGAGCAGCCAGATCCGTCAGCCAGCCATGAGCAGCCAGATCCGTCAGCCAGCCAGCGAGCAGCCAGATCCGTCAGCCAGCCATGAGCAGCCAGATCCGTCAGCCAGCCATGAGCAGCCAGATCCGTCAGCCAGCCATGAGCCGTCCAGCCAGGATCCGCCAGAGCCGTCCAGCCAGGATCCGCCAGAGCCGTCCAGCCAGGATCCGCCAGAGCCGTCCAGCCAGGATCCGCCAGAGCCGTCCAGCCGGGATCCGCCAGAGCCGTCCAGCCGGGATCCGCCAGAGCCGTCCAGCCAGGATCCGCCAGCCAGCCAGGATCCGCCAGAGCCAGCCAGCCAGGATCCGCCATTCCGTCCGGTGCTGCCCCTTATCCTGGTGCTGCTTCTTATCCTGGTGCTGCCCCTTAGTCCTGTGCTGCCCCTTAGTCCGGTGCTGCCCCTTAGTCCAGTGCTGCCTCTTAGTCCGGTGCTGCCCCTTAATCCAGTGGGGTTAAATTGGAGGGTGGTCATTTGGAGGAGGCTACGTAAGCGGGTAGTGACTATGGTGGGGTGGGGACCACGACCAGTGCCAGAGCCGCCACCGTGGACAGACGCCCTCCCAGACCCTCCCTAGACTTTATGCTGGTGCGCCCGGAGTTCGCACCTTAAAGGGGGGTTATGTCACACTCGGCCGGGGACTTTGTAGTTGAGCCAGGGTGTATTCGTTTTGTTGGGTTTGGTTTGGTTATGTTGGGTATTTGGGTGTGTTTGGTTTTGGTTGTTCTTGTTAGTCATATGACTCCCAATCGGAGGTAACGAGTGTCAGCTGTCGGCTCGTTATCTCTGATTGGGAGCCATATTTAAACATGTGTTTTCACCTTGTGGTTGTGGGTTTTTGTTCCGTTTCAGTCATTTGATACTGAGGACTTCACGATTCGTCTTTGTTTATTGTTTTGTTCGAGTACGTTGTTTAATAAAGTAATGTTCGCTACCAACGCTGCGTTTTGGTCCACTCACTATGCAGACGATCGTGACAGAAACGGTCTGTTTGAGATACAAGTTTGAGGTGGGTTTTCTTTTCTCCAATTTAGGCTTTAGCCACAAATACGAGAATAGGATGAGTCAGCAACATTATTTGGGTATGAGTTAACAGAATATTAACTTTTAATAGTGAGATTTTCACTGGACAGTTACTTTAAGGAATGAGTTAAAAGAAAGTGGGTGGGCGAGGTAAGGGTCTTGTCTTCCACTACTGATATTGGTTGAGTGGTTTTGTGGGGATAGCAGGAAAGAATCCGCAAGCAGTGAGTCATCACAATTAGGCCTAAACCTAATTCTCCATAGGAAATGGCCCCTAGTGGCTCAATTACAGAGATAACAAGGAGATAACACCCTGGACAGAGAAATAGATAAATAGATGGGACACCTTTAAAGTCCTACTCCAGTCTCCTTTTCACCTCATTTAACTCCTAATTTACTACCTGATTAAAGGTCTTACTCACATCGGCTACGGAGAGCGTGATCACACAGTCGTCCGGAACAGCTGGTGCTCTCGCGCATGGTTCAGTGTTGCTTCAGGGTTGGGGTGTAGGGTTTGAGCATAGCCTGAAGATAGGGAGGGGAAGTTCCCTTGCTGCTCTGTAGGCATGCACCATAGTCTTGTAGTGGATGCCACCTTCGACTGGAAGCCAATGGAGTGGGGTGACATGGGAGAACTTGGGAAGGTCTAGATGTAGTCTGGATGTAGTCAGCCCCAGCTCTGGCAGACCACAGTCTTAATGAGAAGCAGACCAGGGCCCTGTTGGGGTTTTGTGTGTGATACTGACACCTTTCGGGCTCTACTGGACTGTGTAACACATCATAGAGACAGGCAGACAGGCCTCCACAGGGCACCCTGCGACTGTGTTCCCCTCAGGCCCCCTCCTGTGGACACATCTCATTCAATCTCACTCAATCCCCAAGATTGATGCCTGATGAGTCGCTCACTCCTCCCAGTTGCCAGACTTCACACTCATCCCCTATGGGACCTGTGTGGGTGTCGGTCGAAGACTTCAGACACAGTGAGCCCCAATGGACGCCGTGTCAATGACACATGGTGGTAATCAAAATAAATGGGAGGACGACACAATAAAACACCACACCACACAGCTGTGCAGTGCAGGCATGCAGTGCAGGCATGATCCCCTGTGGATCTCAACTCTCGCTTGAGGATTGTGTTGCTTGAGAGTAATTCCTGGTCTTTTCTCTTTCTTTAGACCCATGGAATTCCATCTCTTTTACCCCTTTTAGTTGAAAATAAACTAGAAAGCAGCAAGAATGTAAATGAATGCCAGACTCAGACCTAGAATGCATCCCAAATGGCACCTATTCCCTATATAGTGCACTACTTTTGACCAGAAGAAGTGCACTATAAAGTGAATAGGCTGCCATTTGGGGGCTCAGACTCAGCGTTTGGCCTCTCCTGTATCCTGAGCTAATTTGTTGAACATGCAGCCATGAAAACCGATAAGGTGAAAGGCTGAACTAGCAGAAAGCCAAGACATGCTCCAGCCTGAAACTCTCCTTTCACTCCAGTCTCTTTTGTTTAGGAAGTAGAAGTGCTTTATATACTGAAGTTCAGGATGGATGGGCAATATGTACGGCCTGGGCACAACCCCAGACACCCAAATGGAGGCTAGCTAAAAAGTTAGCGTGACTGGAAATGATTTGAAGGGAATTCTGAGTTGCTCTCACTTCCTTTTTTCCCCTTCAAGTACTTCCTTAAAAGCATGTTCCTTCCAATTTAATATCCATGTAAAAGGGGGTGATTTGACAAAGGCAAATTAGCTCCTCGCATCCCCAATCCTTTTTCAAACGCGACCAAGCGATGATGACAGCATTACACAAGGTTGACTCGTTCCTTCCTATTGGTGGTCTGGTGTCGTCGTGATATTCTTGTCAGGTTACCAATAGAGTGAGAGTGTGAGAGCACGGGCAGACCTGGGTTCAAATAGTATTTAACAATATTTCAAATACTTTAGCTGTACTTGATTGTGAGACTGGCAGGCTGCAGCGAGCAGGGCTCTGGAGCTTTTCTCTAGCACACCAGGGTCATTAGCTGAGGTTTGGATGGCACTTCAAAAAAGATGACAGATATCAAAAATAATGATGATGTACCATGAAACTCAAACTTTGGTTTATTACTCAACAAACCGACCGACCCTCAAAAAACCATTAAGTCTCCTGGCATTCAATAGAAATGCCCATGGCAGAACATGAGTGGTTTCTTCAACAATTGGATTCTCTGTAGAACCCCATAAACACTATTGTACTATAATTGTGAGGGAGGTTTTAGTGATGTTTTGAGCATGTCTAGTAAAATGTAAACGTAGGGAAACAACAATGAGAGAGCTAACTCAAAGTTTATGCAACAGAACATTTCACACTTGCCAGAATCAATAAGAAAGAGGGGAGCAAAACAATGAAAAAAGAAAGAGGGTTCTTCTACAACAAGAGTTACTACAACATGCGTCCTTGATTTAAAGCAAGTTAACACACTTGGGAACGTTCAACTGATAGCTTAATGTGTTATCCATAAATCATTTAGTCTCCTCTCTCTTTTCCGAGAATATGTTTTTTTAAAGCAGCGGTGAATATTTAAACCTCTCTGCACGTCTGTAATTTGTCATATCATCCTGAGAAAGCCTAGCAACCAGCCTAGCGACCAGGTGTCAACAGTTGAATGAGTTGACAAAAATGTAACAAGCTAGAAGATACAGTTAAGATGTGTAGATAAGATCAGTTAAGAAGATCAGTTAAGAACAAGCAACCCAAATAGAGTCTTCACACAAACAAGCTTCATGGTCACAATAAATTCAATCATAACTTTAGTTATGTAAGATATAATTTATAGCCCATTTGATAATGACAAGGAACTATATAACACATAACACATCTCGATCATGTGTAGTACTTACTATATAATGTTGCAGTAGCCCATGTGGCTCAGTAGGTAGAGCATGGGTTGTGGGTTCGATTCCCATGAGGGACCAGTATGAAAATGTATGAAATTGTATGCACTCACTACTGTAAGTCGCCCTGGATAAGAGCGTCTGCTAAAATGTAAACGTAGAATACTGCAGTAAATACTACAGTAGCGTTAAAAAAACATAACATTTAACTATAGAAAACAGTATTTAATTTGCATATACCCTGCCCATACCCCTCTCCCCCATATCCCAATTTGTGCCACCCATAAGTGAGAAACGTGTGGACCATATTGTGTTCCGTACAGGTTATCGAAAAATGCAGAAGCTCTGAAGTATCGATTCAGACCTCAGTCCTATTTACAGGTTATGGAAAATTTGCTCTTTTAGTATTTCTCCAGTAGGTTTCCTCAAGGAGAAAGCCTCCATGTCTATTTCAAAGATAATAATAAAAAAAAAACTATAGTAAATACTACAGTAATGTCCGCAAAAACACTACAGTAAATACTACAGAATACTACAATCTGCAAAAACACTACATTAATTACTATAGTATATACTACAGTTATTTTACTACATAATTTATACTATAGTTAACTGTAAACTAACTACGGTATACTACAGGAAATACTACAGGACTAAAGTCTGCAAAAACACTACAGTGAATATTATAGTAAAGTCTGCAAAAACACTACAGTGAATACTAAAGTATTTATACCATTGTATACAAAAGTATTTTTTCATGTGGGGGGTGACACGACTATTACTGTTCATGAAGTCCACAGAGTGGCAGTTGGAGTTATATAATGTGTCATCATCATCTGGAAGCCATTACATTGGTCCATGATGGGTTGGGCCCGACTGGGCCGGGGTAAACGTGAGCCCAACACAGAACTGTAATGTCTTCCCCGGGTTCCCCTCAACGCCAAGTCTCTCTTTCTGTGTGTCAGGATTTGTAATGTAGCCCCCAAACCACATCTCCATCTCCGAGCGGTGTGTGTGGGAATGGGTGCGGGGGTTTTTGTGTGTATTTGTGTATGCATGCGTGCCCTGTGTGCATCTGTGTGTGTGTGTGTGTGTTCTGTCTGCCTTTTCAACTGTTCCACTGCTAGCAATTAGCCTCTCAGGTCACAAGCACTACCAGCTGGGTCCTGTTTCTGTTTCTGAGTGCCGACTGGACTCAACTCAAGCAGACTTTAGTCAATGGGGTCTGATGTCTACATCAGCATGGTGCTGCATAGCACACCGGCAGATACAAAACAGCTGCTGTCGTCTAGGATACTAAATTGCCCGGCAGTGAAAAGTGAAAGCCAGGGGAGGTGAGTTGAACATATGTGGTTGGACAGCCTGACTGCTCAGTACTCAACATGGTCCACAAGGGTTTCCTCTTCTGTCCCCAGGGATTTGAAACACTGTACCATAATCACACACCACACTCATTTAAATGGTCTCACGTATACACACATTCTGCAGTGCACACCAAAATCCTTTACCATACACAACGATTTTGTATATAGTATCATGATATGATGATCATATTCATGAGTATACCGTGCCTTCGGAAAGTATTCAGACCCCTTGACTTTTTTCACATTTTGTTACGTTACAGCCTTATTCTTTTTTTAAAACTCAGTAATCTAGATACAATACCCCATAATGACAAAGCGAAAACAGGTTATTCTACATTTTTGCAAATGTATTAAAAATAAAAAAGATAAATACCTGAGGTCGAAGGAATTGTCCGTAGAGCTCCAAGACAGGATTGTGTCGAGGCACAGATCTGGGGAAGGGTATGAAAAAATGTCTGCAGCATTGAAGGTCCTCAAGAACACAGTGGCCTCCATCATTCTTAAATGGAAGAAGTTTGGAACCACCAAGACTCTTCCTAGAGCTGGATGCCAAACTGAGCAATCGGGGGAGAAGGGCCTTGGTCAGGGAGGTGACCAAGAACCCGATGGTCACTCTGACAGAGCTCTAGAGTTCCTCTGTGGAGATGGGAGAACCTTCCAGAAGGACAACCATCTCTGCATCACCACCAATTAGGCCTTTACCAGACGGAAGCCACTCCTCAGTAAAAGGCACATGACAGCCCGCTTTGAGTTTGCCAAAAGGCACCTAAAGACTCTCTGACCATGAGGAACAAGATTCTCTGGTCTGATAAAACCAAGATTGAACTCTTTGGCCTGTATGCCAAGCGTCACGTCTGGAGGAAACCTGGCACCATCCCTACGGTGAAGCATGGTGGTGGCAGCATCATGCTGTGGGGATGTTTTTCAGCGGCAGGGACTGGGAGACTAGTCAGGATCGAGGGAAAGATGAATGGAGCAAAGTACAGAGAGATCCTTCATGAAAACCTGCTCAGGACCTCAGACTGGGGTGAAGGTTCACCTTCCAACAGGACAACGACCCCTAAGCACACAGCCAAGACAACGCAGGAGTGGCTTCGGGACAAGTCTCTGAATGTCCTTGAGTGGCCCAGCCAGAGCCCGGACTTGAACCCGATCGAACATCCCTGGAGAGACCTGAAAATAGCTGTGCAGCAACGCTCTCCATCCAACCTGACAGAGCTTGAGAGCATCTGCAGAGAAGAATGGGAGACATTCCCCAAATACAGGTGTGCCAAGCTTGTAGCGTCATACCAAAGAAGACTCGATGCTGTAATCGCTGCCAAAAATGCTTAAATGAAGTACTGAGTAAAGGGTCTGAATACATTTGTAAATGTGTTATTTCATTATTATTATTACATTAGCAAAAATATCTAAAAACCTGTTTTTGCTTTGTCATTATGGGGTATTATGTGTAAATTGATGAGGGGGGAAAAACTATTTAATCAATTTTAGAATAAAGCTGTAACATAACAAAATGTGGAAAAAGTCAAGGGGTCTGAATACTTTGTACTGAATACATGTATCTACATGTGACCAAGCACACGTACATGCACACACACACTTGGCAAAAATGATCTCCAAAACCCTGGTTTGACTCCTCATTTTTCAGGTGGTCCCTCTCTCTTTTCCCCCATCGTCTACTAGATCACAAATACTCTTTTTAAAATCTTTTCTGGGAAGAAAACAACCCTAACCCTAACCCTGACCTTAACCTTTGGTTTATCTCAGGCCGTTTCACTCTTTCATGTTCAGATTACTTGGAGAGGCATTTGATCAAACAATGCATTTGAGGTCTAATTGTTGTTAAGTTTAAAATGTAAATAACAACAAATGTAAACTGTAAATGTATATTGACAAAAAATGTGATTTCGCTTATTTGGTTTACCAAACTTCAGTAAATCGCTCAGTAGTCATTGCAGTTCTGCATACTTCTATGTAATTCCCAATCAGTGTTTTGCGACTGAGGAGATCACCAGGTCAATGGGAGTCTCAGCCATCTTCCCAACTACATGTTGGAGTATTTTGTTTGGGTTGCTTCAGTAGAAAGGGGGTATTTTTGTTTTCCTGTGACTGATGGTCCTTGTTGTTTATGGAAGCGCAATTATACGAGCGACTGAGCAGCCATATTGGTCCCCAATGGCCTCCCAATAACAACCCTATGGAAGTCAGGGGGGGCTAACTAGCTATTGAGCTAGCTGTTAACTGTGTTACTGTTCAACAACACAGGAGACCAAGGCTCCTAGTCTGACAGGTTTCACATGTTAGAGAGCAGGAATGAAAAGAGACAGAGGCAGTTTTAGTTGAGGGAGAACTTGGAAAATTAGGCGATGTCGGATTTCACGAGCTTCCTAGTGTGCCTCTGACATTCTCATTGACGTTCCCATTGGGATGTGTCATCAGGGACCTTTCCCCTCCCTTCCCAGTTTAGGTATGCACAGCTCTGCCAATAGAAATGTGGACTGAAGAGGAGAGAAAGAGAGAGTGAGAAAGAGAAAGAGAAATAGAGAAAGAGAGGGGGTGGCGGGCGATGACAGTGAAAAGACGATGAATCCTAGATCTGCCGACAGATGAGGCCTTTTAACTAAATAATACTACTTTCACATAGGATTTATGGTATTTTGCCTGGGGAAAAAATTGGCCAATGTTTATAACCCCCTTACAAACAGGCCCATTTTTACCACATTCTTGCCTGCATACATCTTTTATACCTCATTTGCACATGCCCCCATGCCAGGGGCAAGTGGTAGTAGTGGTGTGTAGATGTGGGTGGGCTTCAGAGAAAAATAACTGGGGTAATCAATATTTATTGAAAATTAAAAGGCGCAACGCTCACTCACCATGGTAGTCTATGTTGCGTTGCGACTTTTCCTTTTCCTTTTCAATTATATATATATATATATATATACAGTGAGGGAAAAAAGTATTTGATCCCCTGCTGATTTTGTACATTTGACCACTGACAAAGACATGATCAGTCTATCATTTTAATGGTAGGTTTATTTGAACAGTGAGAGACAGAATAACAACAAAAAAATCCAGAAAAACGCATGTCACAAATGTAATGAATTGATTTGCATTTTAATGAGGGAAATAAGTATTTGACACCTCTGCAAAAACATGACTTAGTACTTGATGGCAAAACCCTTGTTGGCAATCACAGAGGTCAGACATTTCTTGTAGTTGGCCACCAGGTTTGCACACATCTCAGGAGGGATTTTGTCCCACTCCTCTTTGCAGATCTTCTCCAAGTCATTAAGGTTTCGAGCCTGACGCTTGGCAACCCGAACCTTCAGCTCCCCTCCACAGATTTTCTATGCGATTAAGGTCTGGAGACTGGCTAGGCCTCTCCAGGACCTTAATATGCTTCTTCTTGAGCCACTCCTTTGTTGCCTTGGCCGTGTGTTTTGGGTCATTGTCATGCTGGAATGCCCATCCACGACCCATTTTCAATGCCCTGGAGGTTCTCACCCAAGATTTGACGGTACAGGCCCCGTCCATCGTCCCTTTGATGCGGTGAAGTTGTCCTGTCCCCTTAGCAGAAAAACACCCCCAAAGCAAAAATGTTTCCACCTCCATGTTTGATGGTGGGGATGGTGTTCTTGGGGTCATAGGCAGCATTCCTCCTCCTCCAAACACGGCGAGTTGAGTTGACGCCAAAGAGCTCGATTTTGGTCTCATCTGACCACAACACTTTCACCCAGTTCTCCTCTGAATCATTCAGATGTTCATTGGCAAACTTCAGATGGGCCTGTATATGTGCTTTCTTGAGCAGGGGGACCTTGCGGGCGCTGCAGGATTTCAGTCCTTCACGGCGTAGTGTGTTACCAATTGTTTTCTTGGTGACTATGGTCCCAGCTGCCTTGAGATCATTGACAAGATCCTCCCGTGTAGTTCTGGGCTGATTCCTCACCGTTGTCATGATCATTGCAACTCCACGAGGTGAGATCTTGCATGGAACCCCAGGCCGAGGTAGATTGACAGTTATTTTGTGTTTCTTCCATTTGCGAATAATCTCACCAACTGTTGTCACCTTCTCACCAAGCTGCTTGGCGATGGTCTTGTAGCCCATTCCAGCCTTGTGTAGGTCTACAATCTTGTTCCTGACATCCTTGGAGAGCTCTTTGGTCTTGGCCATGGTGGAGAGTTTGGAATCTGATTGATTGATTGCTTCTGTGGACAGGTGTCTTTTATACAGGTAACAAACTGAGATTAGGAGCACTCCCTTTAAGAGTGTGCTCCTAATCTCAGCTCGACCTGTATAAAAGACACCTGGGAGCCAGAAATCTTTCTGATTGAGAGGGTCAAATACTTATTTCCCTCATTAAAATGCAAATTAATTTATAACAATTTTTACATGCTTTTTTCTGGATTTTTGTTGTTGTTATTCTCTCTCACTGTTCAAATAAACCTACCATTAAAATTATAGACTGATCATTTCTTTGTCAGTGGGCAAACGTACAAAATCAGCAGGGGATCAAATACCTTTTTCCCTCACTGTATAAATATATATATATACACTACCGTTCAAAAGTTTGGGGTCACTTAGAAATGTCCTTGTTTTCCATGAAAACATACATGAAATTAGTTTGAATAGGAAATATAGCAAAATGAATAGGACATGTTGTTATTGACAAGGTTAGAAATAATGATTTTTAATTGAAATAATAATTGTGTCCTTCAAACTTTGCTTTCGTCAAAGAATCCTCAATTTGCAGCAATTACTGCCTTGCAGACCTTTGGCATTCTAGTTGTCAATTTGTTGAGGTAATCTGAAGAGATGTCACCCCATGCTTCCTGAAGCACCTCCCACAAGTTGGATTGGCTTGATGGGCACTTCTGCTCGGTCAAGCTGCTCCCACAACAGCTCAATAGGGTTGAGATCCGGTGACTGTGCTGGCTAGTCCATTATAGACAGAATACCAGCTGACTGCTTCTTCCCTAAATAGTTATTGCATAGTTCGGAGCTGTGCTTTGGGTCATTGTCCTCATTGTAGGAGGAAATTGGCTCCAATCAAGCGCCGTCCACAGGGTATGGCATGGCGTTGCAAAATGGAGTGATAGCCTTCCTTCTTCAAGATCCCTTTTATCCTGTACAAATCTCCCACTTTACCACCACCAAAGCACCCCCAGACCATCACATTGCCTCCACCATGCTTGACAGATGGCCTCAAGCACTCCTCCAGCATCTTTTCATTTGGTCTGCGTCTCACAAATGTTCTTCTTTGTGATCCGAACACCTCAAACTTCAATTCGTCTGTCCATAACGTTTTTTTCCAATCTTCCTCTGTCCAGTGTCTGTGTTCTTTTGCCTATCTTAATATTTTCTTTTTATTGGCCAGTCTGAGATATGGCTTTTTCTTTGCAACTCTGCCTAGAAGGTTAGCATCCCTGAGTCGCCTCTTCACCGTTGACGTTAAGACTGGTGTTTTGTGGGTACTAAGCTGCCAGTTGAGGACCTGTGAGGCGTCTGTTTCTCAAACTAGACACTCTAATGTATTTGTCCCCTTGCTCAGTTGTGCACCGGGGCCTCCCACTCCTCTTTCTATTCTGGTTAGAGCCAGTTTGCGCTGTTCTGTGAAGGGAGTAGTACACAGCGTTGTACGAGATCTTCAGTTTCTTGGCAATTTCTCGCATGGAATAGCCTTCATTTCTCAGAACAAGAATAGACTGGCGCGTTTCAGAAGAAAGTTTTTTGTTTCTGGCCATTTTGAGCCTGTTATCAAACCCACAATTGCTAATGCTCCAGATACTCAATTAGTCTCAAGAAGGCCAGTTTTATTGCTTCTTTAATCAGCACAACAGTTTTCAGCTGTGCTAACATAACTGCAAAAGGGGTTTCTAATGATCAATTAGCCTTTAAAATGATAAACACAATGTGCCATTGGAACACAGGACTGATGGTTGCTGATAATGGGCCTCTGTACGCCTATGTAGGTATTCCATAAAAAATCTGCCGTTTCCAGCTACAATAGCCATTTACAACATTACCAATGTCTACACTGTATTTCTGATCAATTTTATGTTATTTTAATGGACAAAAAAATTGTGCCCCAAACTTTTGAATGGTAGTGTGTATATATATATATATACATATATATAAAAAAAATTTGGACTGCACCTCGACTCAAGTTGGTTGAGCGCCCTCAACTTTCTTCCATTATCAATGGCTATTTATTTACTCCGCCCATGCATAGAGTACCACAGTATGAGTCATAATACCCATAAAACCTTTTTATGCTAATTAGCTTTTTTGAATTTCACCTTGTCCAAGAGAGATTTACATGGTTATTAAAATGTGACCTACACGAATCACATCCCTTATTTTAAGTGTTTCTATTATCCCCTATGGGAAAATGAATGGTTGGAACTGATTGGAACCATTTCATTGTTTGACTGCTAGGTTTTATAGGTATTATGACACCTCCACTGTGGGGCTCTATAGGCAGCCTACTGTATTTCATTGAGACCACACAATTAGCCTACTAGCTAGATGCACTTGCTCTTACATGCCCAACTAGGAGAGGAGAGGTACCCTACATAACTTGAAGCAGCGAATTCTGGTGAATAATGGACAAAGATGTGCATTTAATACAATAGGTAAGCCTAGACTAACGCATACAAAGCAGAAAGATGACCGTTACCAAATAATATGTGGGACAACAAAAATATATTCCCAACCGCAGCATGAAAAATGCGACTGCACCTCAATGATCTACGTTGGGACCCGCAGGCCCAGCGGGAATGCAGCCCTCTACAACACAACTATCTGATCAGTCAACACACATGTTTTATAGGAATAATATAATGGAATAGGCTATAACAGAATCAAATACAACAAATATTTCCCCCTCACAACCGCTGTCATATAAAGCAGTTATATTTTGAACAGTTGCAGTGCGTCGGTAAAATCACTGGGGAAGCCAGGGAAAAAAAGCCATATTACAACATATGTGTTAATTGCGTCGTTTGCTCTATAACCTGTTAGTTCATATGCCTTGATGCCGTGATAATAGGGTCTAAAGCCGACACAATAAGAAGACACAGTGGCAGAATAAATTCAACCACACCTTTGTTTCATCACAAAACCGGAGAACAACATCTGTCTGTTGAAGTCCACAAAACATGTTGCCTGAAAAAACAGTTACATGACCTACAGCAAGTTCATGTTTCCGACATTTTCGGACTACTAAACAACTATTGATTTAGAACCATGGAGAGTTACTGCAAGTCGCAAAGAAAACAGGAGCTGCCTCCACTATTCCAGCACCATTTCAACATTTCAACATAATCTAATCACATATGCTTAGTCTAATACAGTGACAACTAAAATATACCAAAAACGATTTAGTCCAATCAACATGAGCTAAATATGATGTGGCTGTCCAAGGTAGCCTAGTGATTTCTGTGTGTGTGTGAGAGTGCAATTAGAAAAAACATGTTGACACCCTACTTGTAGACAAACACCAATGCCATCCTCCTCTTTCATGTTGCCTAAACGGTCTATGACTCTGTCACACAGTACATGCTTTTAGTTTTTGTTGTCCTAGGCTACCTGGCTAAAATGCTTGCTGGCTAGCCTAACTTCCTTTCATGGGCAACGATGCACCAGGCCAGCTAGTTAACATTAGCCTACTAGCTACATGTTGAACTTCCATCCTCTCAGGCCAAGGGCACAATGTGTGAATTTATGGTTGGATCAGAATCACAATTATAATTATTATAATAATATGCCATTTAGCAGACTTACAGTCATGCGTGCATACATTTTTTTGTGTATGGGTGGTCCCGGGGATCAAACCCACTACCTTGGCGTTACAAGCGCCGTGCTCTACCAGCTGAGCTACAGAGGACCACACTGAGAATTAAGTAAAACCACAAGTCCAAACCCCTATCTCCATTCATGGCTAATTTAGGAAAGGGCGGGTTTTAGTTGGCTAGCTAGCCACCAGAGGACAAAGACACAAGAGATGCAACAATTAAAAATATATATATATCAATGACATTTTCCTTCTGATATAATGTGATTGGTGTGAAGCCAAATCCAAACTGGCTTCCCTTGACACTTTTTTTTTGTCGTTGGTATGCCAGGACCATTTACAGCTGAACTCACTCAGTTTGGCTCAACGCTGATTGGCTATTATTTAATTCTTATTTTTTATCAAGGGAGGCCAAGTGCTTGCTGGCGACAACAATGTCATACTCTTTCTGACCACAGAATCAGATGGATGGGCTACACATAGGCTACTGAGATACAGGGGGTGCTGTTTCGCTCCTCGGATGCTTTCTCCAGTGAGATACATTCAGCCTCTTGCGAATTGAAGGACGTTTATTAAAACCCAGAGAGACGAAAGATACATTATTTTGTATGTGTTTTTCTTTTTTTCTTGGTAAATACACGCCACTGATTTTGAAACAGAGCCCAATCCCATGCTTTTTTGATCCATGTTTCATCTCTTTCCTACCCTCACTCAGCTTTGTTAGGGAGCAGGCATAGGGTCTTACCTTCATCATGATACCGATAGAAAATAATAGCAATCCTATTTTTAAAAACGTGATTCTAATTCATATTTCACAACCTCCATGGGCTTTTGGAGTTGCCTATATGCGACCCAGCAAAATAATAGGCCTACACATGATTTAGGCATGCTAAACGGTTCTGATTGGTGATAGATGAACACACCATACCACCTCCACTTATTTGCCCGGCCAGAAACCAGTTAACCAAATAGCCTATACAGATGGAGATTCTGTGAAACAAAATGACATTGATTGATTATCAGACAAGTCAGTGAAGTCAGGTCCTGAGGCCTAGGCTACTAAATGACTGTGAG
>NW_025538902.1:0-15953 GCF_020615455.1 Coregonus clupeaformis | reverse complement strand
ATTGTCACACTCTGGCTCCGGGACTGTTTATGTTGAGTCAGGGTGTGTAGATTTCCCGTGTGTTTTGTACTGTGTTTAGTGTCTAGGTGTTCTCGTTCTATGTTTGGTCAAGTGACTCCCAATCGGAGGTAACGAGTGTCAGCTGTCGGCTCGTTATCTCTCTGATTGGGAGCCATATTTAAACTGTCTGTGTTCACCCTTGTGGTTGTGGGTTTTTGTTCTATGTTCAGTCGGTGTACTAAGGACTTCACGGATCGTGTTTTGTTTTGTCGTGTTTCTACATTAAAGTCATCATGTTCACTCGAAGCTGCGCTTTGGTTGTATTTCATAGGCGTTCGAGCGACAGAAAAACCCACCATAACCAGACCAAGCAGCATGTCCAGGAGTTGGATGACGAGTGGTGGAGACAGAGGAGCCGAAAGTTGGGCAGGACGATGAGGCCTGGTCCGACGGGGAGGAGAGACCCCAGAAAATTTTTTTAGGGGGCTCCGGCGTGGGCGACGGGCAGCAGGAGGCCGCGTGGAGCGGTCCAGCGGCTGTGAAGTGGAGGCAGGGCGAGGTACTGGGGTGTGTTGCCAGTCCGGTCGGCCCGTTCCTGATCCCCCGTGGAGGGCCAGGGTGTGTGTCCCCAGCGGTCGGCCCGTGCCTGCTCCCCGCACCAAGCCAATGATGCGCGTCACCAGCCCGGCCCGGCCTGTTCCTGTTCCACGCACCAAGCCTACGGTGTGCGTCGCCAGCCCAGCCCGGCCTGTTCCTGCTCCCCGCACCAAGTCTGTAGTGCGTTTCGTCGACCCTGTCCGGCCCGTGCCTGCTCTCCGCGCAGTCTGTGGTGCGCGTCTGCCGCTGGCCGGCCCGGCCTGTTCCCTTCTCCCGCACCAAACCTGTGCGCTCGCCGGCCCGGTCCGGCCTGTTCCTGCTCCCCGCCCTGTCTGTGGTGCGTCTGCGTCAGCCCTGTCCGGCCTGTTCCTGCTCCACGCAGCCAGGCCTGCGGTATCGTCGCCAGTCCAGCCCGGCCTGTCCCTGCTCCACGCACCAAACCAAGGGTGCGTTTCGTCAGCCCTGTCGGCTCGTTCCTGCTCTCCGCGCCAGGTCTGTGGTGCGCGTCGCACTTCCGGTCCGTTCCTGCTCCACGCACCAAGCCGGGGGTGTGTATACATCAGCCCGGTCCGTCTGTTCGTCCCTGTTCCACGACCAAGCCAGGGCGCGTGTCGTCAGTCCGGTTCCGGCCAGCCGGGGCTAGACAGGACCAGGGGTACTTTGGGGGGGTTGGAGAGGAAGTGGGGATCTAGGCCGGAGCCGGAGCCGCCAGGAGGAATGCCCACCCAGCCCTCCCCTGTTTTTGCTCGTATTTAGACGCGGTCGCATGTCCGCGCTTTAGGAAGTACTGTCACACTCTGGCTCCGGGACTGTTTATATTGAGTCAGGGTGTGTAGATTTCCGTGTGTTTTGTACTGTGTTTAGTGTCTAGGTGTTCTCGTTCTATGTTTAGTCAATGACTCCCAATCGGAGGTAACGAGTAGTCAGCTGTCTGGCTCGTTATCTCTGATTGGGAGCCATATTTAAACTGTCTGTGTTCACCTTGTGGTTGTGGGTTTTTGTTCTATGTTCAGTCGGTGTACTAAGGACTTCACGGATCGTGTTTTGTTTTGTCGTGTTTCTACATTAAAGTCATCATGTTCACTCCCAACGCTGCGCTTTGGTCGTATTTCATAGGCGTTCGTGACACACATGACCTACTCTCTATCAGAGGTGTCAACCGTGTTAAAGCAAACACACCTCCCAAGCTGCTTTCTATCACTTCAACCAGAAAACTCAAAGAATTACATGTTCGATGGATATTGACAGAAAACACAGCCATCCCTAAATGTCACAATCTCAACTACAGAAAGATATGGATGGTTTACTTTCTGTTTACATTAGCGTTATAATTAATTTTGGCCTTCAATTAAAATGAATACAAATATGAATATGGTTAGCGGACACACAAACACACCAATAAACACAAACACATAGGTATAAAAACACACTGATTGTCCCTGGCTCTTTTCATGGGTTTCTCAGTGATTGCATCCGATATGTATGGCAGCTGATTGCGGGTAAAGCACAAGCTGTTCTGAAGCCAGCATTCCTCCATGCCTGTTCTTCCACGTACGGCTCCCTGATCCAATAATGCCCAGCTCATCTCATAGCCTCCATGTGAATGTCTCCTCTGCCGTGCCATGCCGACACCAGGCTGTACATAATACCTCCTGTACAAGCATGACTGCCCCCCACCCCCCACACACCACTCAGCTCCCCCTTAATCCTGTACCACCCCAGCTGAACATCCCTGCAACCTTAGTTAGCCTTGACAGGGATGATGCAGCTACACACACACACAAAAAGGCAGGGAGTTCAAGTGGCCCCTAAACCAATAACCATGCACCCTCTCACGCTATCACAGGCTATCCCATAATGCCTTTGTTCTTGGGAGGGAGTCACAGACTCACTGACACCTTATCAGCCCACCACCTGATCCCAACCACAAACACCTGCCTGGCTGCCTTCCATACAGGGTGGACAATCTGTTTTATATTTCCCACCACCTCCACAGGCAGATTCCTTTTATATAACCCACCCACAAACACACACCTCACCCCAACCCTAACCCCTCCACAGGTCCAGGGATGCATAGATGATCCAATTAAGGTGGCCCACAGAGAGACAGCCTCGCCCCTCTCCTCTCCCCCTGCAGCCTGCAGCCTGCAACCAGCCAGTCCCCTGTTAATGTGGCCCTCTCCTCATTGCACCCACTGAGCAATAACCCTGTATAGTGACAGCTCCATACAGGGTGGACCAGCGCCCACCACCAGCCTCCAGCTCCACAGCCAGGCCCCTCTGTCCATACCTCTGATTAGGCCCGGGTGACAGATGGGTGTCAGAGGGGGTGGCAGAGGGGGTGGAAGGGGTTTACAGAGGCACCCAGGACATGAAGAGGCTCTGGACAGGTGGTGGGCAGGAAATGCTGTGGAGGGTAATCTTCACTGTGTGAGCTCACTGAACACACAGTAGATAACTAGGGCCTTCTACTGAACAAAAATATAAACGCAACATGTAAAGTGTTGGTCCCATGTTTCATGAGCTGAAATAAAAGATCCCAGAATTTTTTCCATACACACAAAAAGCGTGTTTACATCCCTGTTAGTGAACATTTCTCCTTTGCCAAGATAATCCATCCACCTGACAGGTGTGGCATATCAAGACTAGCTGATTAAACAGCATGATCATTACATTAGGTGCACCTTGTGCTGGGGACAATAAAAGGCCATTCTAAAATGTGCAGTTTTGTCACACAACACAATGCCACAGATGTCTCAAGTTTTGAGGGAGTGTACCAATTGGTCCAATGCTGACTGCAGGAATGTCCACCAGAGCTGTTGCCAGATAATTTAATGTTCATTTCTCTACCATAAACCACCTCAAAACGTTGTTATAGAAAATTTGTCAGTACGTCCAACCTGCCTCACAACAGCAGACCACGTGTAACCACACCAGCCCAGGACCTCCACATCCGGCTTCTTCACCTCTGGGATCGTCTGAGACCAGCCCCCCCGAGACAGCTGATGAAAATTGAGTAGTATTTCTGTCTGAAAAAAGCCCTTCTGTGGGGAAAACTCATTCTGATTAGCTGTCACTGCCCAGTCATGTGAAATCCATATTAAATCAAATCCAAATCAAATCAGAATGAGTAGTTGAGGTAGTTGAAGTAATATGTACATGTGGGTAGAGTTAAAGTGACTATGCATAAATAATTAACAGATAGCAGCAGCGTAAAAATATGGGGGTGGGGGGGCAGTGTAAATAGTCCGGTAGCCATGATTAGCTGTTCAGGAGTCTTATGGCTTGGGGTAGAAGCTGTTGAGAGTATTTGGACCTAGACTTGCACTCGGTACCGCTTGCCATGCGGTAGCAGAAAGAGAGAGAACGGTCTATGACTAGGTGTAGCTGGAGTCTTTGACAATTTTGAGGGCCTTCCTCTGACACCGCCTGGTATAGAGGTCCTGGATGGCAGGGAAGCTTGGCCCCAGTGATGTACCGTCGCACTCACCCTCTGTAGTGCCTTGCGGTCGGAGGCCAAGCAGTTGCCATACCAGGCGGTGATGCAACCAGTCGGGATGCTCTCGATGGTTGCAGCTGTAGAATATTTTGAGGATCTGAGGACCCATGCCGAATCTTTTCCAGTCTCCTGAGGGGGAATAGGCTTTGTCGTGCCCTCTTCTACGACTGTCTTGGTGTGTTTGGACCATGATAGTTCGTTGGTGATGTGGACACCAAGGAACTTGAAGCTCTCAACCTGTTCCACTACAGCCCCGTCGATGAGAATGGGGGGGCGTGCTCAGTCCTCTTTTTTTTTTCCTGTAGTCCACAATCATCTCCTTTGTCTTGGTCACGTTGAGGGAGGGTTGTTATCCTGGCACCACACGGCCAGGTCTCTGACCTCCTCCCTATAGGCTGTCTCATCGTTGTTGGTGATCAGGCCTACCACTGTTGTGTCGTCAGCAAACTTAATGATGGTGTTGGAGTCGTGCCTGACCATGCAGTCATGGGTGAACAGGGAGTACAGGAGGGGACTGAGCACGCACCCCTGAGGGGCCCCCGTGTTGAGGATCAGTGTGGCAGATGTGTTGTTACCTACCCTTACCACCTGGGGGCGGCCCGTCAGGAAGTCCAGGATCCAGTTGCAGAGGGAGGTGTTTAGTCCCAGGATCCTTAGCTTAGTGATGAGCTTTGAGGGCACTATGGTGTTGAATTCTGAGCTGTAGTCAATGAATAGCATTCTCACATAGGTGTTCCTCTTGTCCAGGTGGGAAAGGGCAGTGTGGAGTGCAATAGAGATTGAATCATCTGTGGATCTGTTGGAGCGGTATGCAAATTGGAGTGGGTCTAGGGTTTCTGGGATAATGGTGTTGATGTGAGCCATGACCAGCCTTTCAAAGCACTCATGGCTACAGACGTCAGTGCTACGGGTGGTAGTCATTTAGGCAGGTTATCTTAGTGTCCTTGGGCACGGGGACTATGGTGGTCTGCTTGAAACATGTTGGTATTACAGACTCAGTCAGGGACATGTTGAAAATGTCAGTGAAGACACTTGCCAGTTGGTCAGCACATGCTCGGAGTACACGTCCTGGTAATCCGTCTGGCCCTGCGGCCTTGTGAATGTTGACCTGCTTAAAAGTCTTACTCACATCGACTACGGGAGAGCGTGATCACATAGTCATCCGGAACAGCTGGTGCTCTCATGCATGCTTCAGTGTTGCTTGCCTCGAAGCCGAGCATAGAAGTGGTTTAGCTTGTCTGGTAGGCTTGTGTCACTGGGAAGCTCGCGGCTGTGCTTCCCTTTGTAGTCTGTAATAGTTTTCCCAAGCCCTGCCACATCCGACGAGCGTCAGAGCCGGTGTAGTGCGATTCAATCTTAGTCCTGTATTGACTCTTTGCCTGTTTGATGGTTCGTCGGAGGGCATAGCAGGATTTCTTATAGCGTCCGGGGTTAAGCGTCCGCTCCTTGAAAGCGGCAGCTCTACCCCCTTTAGCTCAATGCGGATGTTTCCTGTAATCCATGGCTTCTGGTTGGGGTATGTATGCACGGTCACTGTGGGACGACATCATCGATGCACTTATTGATGATGCCAGTGACTGATGTGGTGTACTCCTCAATGCTATCTGAAGAATCCCGGAACATGTTCCAGTCTGTGCTAGCCGAAACAGTCCTGTAGCTTAGCATCTCGTCATCTGACCACTTTTTTATTAACCGAGTCACTGGTGCTTTCTGCTTTAGTTTTTGCTTATAAGCAGGTATCAGGAGGATATAGTTATGGTCAGATTTGCCAAATGGAGGGCGAGGGAGAGCTTTGTATGCGTCTCTGTGTGTGGAGTTAAGGTGGTCTAGAGTTTCTTTTCCTCTGGTTGCACATTTAACATGCTGGTAGAAATTAGGTAGAACGGATTTAATTTCCCTGCATTAAAGTCCCCGGCCACTAGGAGCGCTGCCTCTGGATGAGCGTTTTCCTGTTGACTTATGGCCTTATACAGCTCATTCAGTGCAATCTTAATGCCAGCATTGGTTTGTGGTGGTAAATAGACAGCTATGAAAAATATAGATGAAAACTCTCTTGATAAATAGTGTGGTCTACAGCTTATCATAAGATACTCTACCTCAGGCGAGCAAAACCTCGAGACTTCCTTAGTATTTGATTTTGTGCACCAGCTGTTGTTTACAAATATACACAGACCGCCACCCCTTGTCATACCGGAGTCAGCCGTTCTATCCTGCCGATGTAGCGTATATCCAGCCAGCTGTATGTTATCCATGTCGTCGTTCAGCCACGACTCTGTGAAACAGTTTTTAATGTCCCGTTGGTAGGATAACCGTAATCTTAGGTCATCCAATTTATTTTCCAATGATTGAAGATTGGCTAATAGGATTGATGGGAGCAGCAGTTTCTCGCTTCGCCGTCGGATCCTTACAAGGCACCCGACCCTACGTCCCACGTATCTCCGTCTCTTCCTCATGCGAATGACGGGGATTTGGGCCTTGTCGGGTGTCTGTGGGATATCCTTTGCGCCGCCTCGTTGAAGAAAAATTATTCGGTCAATACGAGGTGAGTAATCGCTGTCCTGATATCCAGAAGCTCTTTTTGGTTATAAGAGACGATGGCAGAAATATAGTACAATTGGTTAGAGGGCTGTAAAACGGCAGCCATCTTCTCCGGCGCCATTTTTAAGATTAGGGCCTAATTTATTTATTTCAATTGACTGATTTCCTTATATGAACTGTAACTCAGTAAAATCGTTAAAATTGTTGCATGGTGCGTTTATATTTCTGTTCAGTATATGTGTAATTACTTTGTGTGGTGTCATTGTCTGTGATGTGGTGTACACACAAACAAACACGATACAGTACACATCTTTCTTTAGTGTTGTCAGCATTAGCAGACACAGTCCCTCTTACTTCCCCCTCTGTAGAGGCATTAGTGAAAAGCTGATGCTGTAGAAAGTAAGAGAGAAGACAAATGCCTTGTGCGGTCATTGTAACCAAATAGGCCAAGTGGAAGATAAGGGTATAAGGTATGAATTATGAACAGAGTTCTCCTCCTCCAGTGAGGGGTTGGAGGGAGGAGGAGAAGAGGAGAAAGCGTTTATCCTTGGTAAACATGGAGAATCACTCTTCTCCCAGGTGGAAGGAGGGATGGAACTCTCTGGTCAGTCAGAAGCACCAGTGGAGATAAACCAAAGTGACTGCTGCATTTGTGAAGGCTCAACATTCTTCCTCTCTCAGACTCGCTTCTGCTCTCTCTCTCTCTGTGTCTCTCTCTTGCTTGCTCCCTCCCTCTCTCTCTTTCTCTTTTCTCTCAAGGGCACCTTGTGGGTGAATAGAGACATCTCTCTCCCTCTCCCTCTCTATCCATCTCTCTCTCTCACCCTCTCTCGCCACATGCCTCTCTTCCTCTGTCTACCGACTATCAATGCAACACCTCTAATGAGATCCATCAGCCCACACCTCCTCCCTCCCTCCCTCCCTCCCTCTCTCGCCCTCTCCATTTACACAGAGAGACAGAAACACAGAGACAGAGTAATTGGGGATTAAAAGAAGATGGATGTGCCTCTACGACCTGCTCAAGTGCACCCTGGGAGGAGGGGGAGAAGGGAGGGGGAGGCAGAGGGGTGTGGGAGTGTGGCATGTACTATATAACCCTGCCACCCCCAAGGGTCTCAACTCACTCGAACCTCAAGTCAAAACAAACATTGTCATTTCTACAGTATGTATGGACTGTCAACAAACATACAATGCATGTTTTAACTCCAGCAAACTGTCCCACACCAAACAGACCCAAGGAGATAACTCTCTCTGTAGCCGTTTCCTGCAGTCAAGTGACCTAGTGGCCTCATGGGTGGAATTGTATCAATATTTTTGAAACGCAGAAAATCCTGTGTTTTTATGTCAAACGGTTCTGTTATATTTCAGTCTTCTGTTATGTATATAAAGTGTAATATTGGGATGTAAACTCAAAATTGAATACATTTCAACTCTATATCTAACATGGTACTGGTCTTCTTTTTTGTTTACGACTACCAAGAAACACTCTGTGTGCAGTCGACCTGCAGTTCTTTGACATACAGTACATCACATGGACATGATGTGTCACTGATCATCATTTTTCCTTATCCTATTTTTCTCCAACCTGAATCCCCCAGAGGTAGGGGTCACTGTCCATCCAAATGGCCTACAGGAGCCAGGATCTGAGACGGGTATACACACACCCTTACACGTCATGACCAGAGTGACTGCAGGGGTAACAAGGACAAATAACATCCCCTTACATACCGTATACCTCTTGTTAAACCACACTTGTCTTCAACATCCCTCAAAGACAGCTTTCTTAACATGATGAGAAAGAGAAGCGGGACAGGGGGACAATAATGAGGAATGATAGTAGAAACACAATCCGTTCTTTACAGAAGGAGGAGGGAGAGGGACAGGTGTCCAGTCATTTTTCAGCTGAGAGCTGATCCCATAGATGACATGCCATGATAGCTCTGTGTCAGCCTTTGCGGGGGCCTATTTTTAATGCACAAGAACGAGCAGCGAGCAACATTGAACAAATCTCCCCCTGCTGCCACCACCGGTCCAAAAAACCGCCTTTATGGCGACTAATCTGTCTTATTGTCAGTGTTAACATGTCAGGCTGCGAGCCGCTGAGAAATACGCAGTGACAGCTACCAAGAAATAGCCTGTCTGTTATTTTTTTCTGTTTGCGGATTTTCTAACAGGGAGTGAGGAGGTGGAAAAAAGTCATTATTATTCCTCTTGCACCATGTTGTCTCAGCTTGCCTCAAACCCCCATAACACCATACAAAACGTATGTTCAAACAGGTGACAGGAATCTTTTGGTCTTAACCCCCTTGGCATTTCAATGTGTCTACAGTAAGCCAGGACCAGATCCGCCCAGCATCAAAGGCTATTGTGGCTAATACCAGCATGACAGGAATTGAAGAGTTATCAATATCCCATCCATAACACCAGGTCACTGGGATGTCAATGGCAGGTGATGACCACTGACCTGTAAGAAGACAGCTGGACTATAGATAGTTTAAAAGATGCAGTCTGGGACCTTAAGCACTTGCACATCTTTAACATACTGTTTGAATTGGAAATCGTAACATATCATACTTAATTGCAACAAAATATATATTATTATTATTTTTGCAGGACGTAACATATCATAAGAAATGGATGACGTAGTACACAATTGTGCATAATTTCCGGGGACCCGTTTTGGCTCGTGAGCACTACATTCAAAACGACTGGCTAAAATTATACAAAACCTTTGGAGCATCACTTTAAGAGGAGACAGAGAATGGGATGGGCGATACAGAAACATCTGCAGGGAACAATGGCTGTATTCCATCAGAAAAGTGCCATTCCTTGCTTACCAACACTGTAACAAAATTGATGAAAATGAAAGAAAAATGAAAACTACATGGGTGCTAGGAATACTATCTGAAGCCAAGCATTGTGATCAAGTACAACAAAGAAGAACAGGAAACCAACATTAGAAATGTAGGTTTTCATTGGTTAACAGTAACCCAGTCATGGCCAGTTGTCTCTTTTCAGATAGTCTGTTATAATCAATGATGCGGTGCAGAGTGCATCCACCACAAGCCCCCTTGACATGGACCACTGCTGAAGGCCTGTCCCCAACTATCATATCACCCATAGGGGGCTGGTGAGAGGGAAGTGACTGCCAGAAAGGCCAACAGCCTAAAAATACTGACCACAGCCTACATAGATAAGTCCAACTATATACTGTCTGTTAATGGCTGTCAAAACAAGGTTTGAATCTGTGAAAACGCAGTAACAAAATTGCCTGTCAATATCAGACATCTTGTTTCCTCACAAGGGAAATCTTCACAAATATAAACAGAAGTGAATACCTTGACTAGTATTGCAATGTTTGTGATCTGGGCCTAATGGTTTTATTTGTCACCTAAGTGTTGTGCTTTGGCTGCCTTGTTATATCTCCTTCACCTTTACTTCATTCAATTGTCTCAAATGCTCTAGAGATCTAAACAACCACCAGGAACAGAGTGTTCTTTTCAAAGAAATGTCTTTACCCAGTTGACATGTCACGCCTGGCTCTGGGGACTCTTAAATGTTGAGCCAGGGTGTGTAGTGTCTATGTTGTATTTTCTATGTTGTTGATCTAGATCGTGAGTAGATCTATGTTGGCCAGGGTGGTTCCCAATCAGAGGCAGCTGTTTCTCGTTGTCTCTGATTGGGGACCATACTTAGGCAGACTGTTTTGCACCTGTTAACTGTGGGATCTTGTTCCGGAAGGTTTGTGTTCAACCCAGGACTTCACGTATCGTTTGTTTTTGTCACGAGTTACAAAGCCAGAACCCAGAAGCAGACCAGGACAAGGTAAGTTGAAACGAAGGTGAGTGTTTATTTACAAGTTCAAGAGTGATGCTGAATAATCCAGGGAACAGAGCGGGCGGCGTTGATTAGTTGTTGGGGGTGCAGTGGTTGATCCGATCACTGGCTCGAGCCGCCGACCACCAGGCAGAGGTTGGATGAAGGTTCCGGACGAGTGACTGCAGATGGAACAAAACGGAGGTAAGTAAACAACAAATCAACAAGGTGCAAAACAACAAAACTAACGCTAGACGACTCAAGACTGATACTCTGGTAAACCTACTGTTCATGGCTAACGATCCGGCAGGGGAATGGATGTTAGGCCAGAGCCTAAGAAGGGTGATGATCAGGACCAGGTGTGCAGATTGCTGATGGGATGCAGGTGCGGAAATCAAGAGAGCTCCCCGGAGCGTTTCCAGAACCCTCGGGAAACTGGAGATCACGAGCAGAAAACTAGTCCACAGACAGGACCCGACTCAGACTGCCGGGATCGTTACAGTACCCCTCCGACGAATCGCCACCGGGCGGACTCCCGGAGCGCCAGGATGGAGCGTAAGAAGTCACGGATGAGGTCAGCATCTAGGATCTGTCGCCACAGAATCCAACTCCTCTCTTCAGGACCATACCCCTCCCAGTCCACGAGATACTGGAAACCCCGGCCCCGCCGTCTGGAATCCATGATGCGTCGCACTGTAGGCAGGACCACCTCCGATCATCCGAGGAGGAGGAGGAGGGAGGCGGAGGAGGCAACAGAGGACTGAGGAAAACAGGCTTGAGGCAGGAGACATGAAAGGTGGGATGGACTCTGAGCGTCCCTCGGGAGTTTGAGTCGAACTGCCACACCGGGATTGATCACCTTCTCCACCACAAACGGACCAATGAACTTCGATAACAACTTCCTAGACTCAGTCCGTAAAGGAAGATCCCGTGGCCAACCAGACCCTATCTCCGATGGTGTAGGTGGGAGCGGGGATCGGCAGACGATTCGCCTGGAGCTGATACCGGTCCGAAACTCTAGGGAGTGCCTTTCTGGCCCGATGCCAGGTCCGGTGGCAACGACGAATATGGGCCCTCGAACAGAAGGCACTGAGAGCTCCTTCTCCTGAGAAGGGAACAAGGGAGGTTGGTAGCCATACAGGCACTGGAAGGGAGACATCCCAGTGGCAGATGTAGGGAGAGTATTGTGGGCATACTCAACCCAAGGCACACGAGAGAGACCCAGGAGGTGGGGTTGGAAGAGGCCAGGCAGCGTAGCGTGGATTCCATCTTCTGGTTGGCTCTCTCCGCCTGACCATTAGATTGGGGGTGAAAACCAGATGTGAGACTGACTGTAGCTCCAATGGCCAAACAGAAGGACTTCCAGACAGCAGAGGTAAACTGAGGGCCACGGTCGGGAAACGATATCACTGGGCAACCCGTGGACCCTGAAAACCTCCCTTTAACCAGGACCTCGACGTCTCCGAGGCAGAGGAAAGCTTGGCAATTGGCACAAAGTGGGCGAACTTGCTGAATCTGTCCACGATAGTCAGAACGACCGTGTTCCCCTCAGAAGCGGGCAACCCAGTGACAAAGTCCAGGGCCGGATGCGACCATGGTCGCTGGGAAATAGGAAGGGGGTGAAGAGTCCAGAGCTGGGCCGATTGGTACTCTTATTCTCGCACACACTGGACAGGCAGGTCAACATAACCCCGAGTATCCTCGGCCATGGCAGGCCACCAAAACGTCTCTGCGAAGAAACGCCATCGTCCGAGCCACGCCAGGGTGACAAGCCATCTTGCTGGCGTGGGACCATTTGAGGACCGCAGGACGAACCGACTCAGGCACAAACAACCGACCCGGGTGGACCGTCACCGGGACCGGGCTGCGTCCGAAGAGCCGCCATCACCTCCTCCTCAATCTTCCACCCTAACCGCTCCCACGACGCAGTTCCGGGGAGAATTGTCTCGGTCTTGGACCCACTCTCCTCCGTCTTGGAGAACATCCGAGACAAAGGCGTCCGCCTTGCCGTTCTTAGATCCAGGTCGGAACGTCAGGGAAAAAATTGAATCGTCCGAAAAACAACGACCACCTGGCCTGACCCGGGGAGTTGAGACGTCTAGCCGATTGCACGTAAGCAAGATTCTGTGGTCAGTCCAGACAATAACGGCTGCTCCGCCCCTCCAACCAGTGGCGCCACTCCTCCAAGGCAAGTTTCACCGCGAAAGCTCCCCCGGTTACCCACATCTAATTCCTCTCCGCAGGCGAAAGCGACGAGAGTAGTAGGCGTAGGGATGGAGTTTACTGTCCGTGGAGCATCGCTGCGACAGGATGGCGCCAACTCCCACATCAGACGCGTCCACTTCAACCATTTAACTGACGGGCGTGTCGTTGAGAGAAATCGGTGCGTTGGTGAATCGCCTCTTCAAATCCAGAAACGCTCGATCCGCCTCCGGATTCCACTTGAAGCTCCTGATACTGGAAGTCAAGGCCGTTAACGGAGCGGCCACACGGCTGTAATCCCGGATGAATCTGCGGTAGAAATTCGCAAACCCCAAAAATCTCTGGAGCTGCAATCTCGTAGCCGGGCTGGGCCCATTCCAGGACCGCCTAACCTTCTCCTGGTCCATCCCTAATCTCTCCCCTGGAGATGATGTACCCGAGAAAGGATGTCGTGTGGGCGTGAAACTCGCACTTCTCGGCCTTCACGAACAGGCGATTCTCCAACAATCGCTGCAGAACCTGCCGGACATGCTGGACGTGGTCGGAAGGTTCCTTCGAGAAGATCAGAATGTCATCCAGGTAAACAAACACAAAGAGACCGATCATATCTCTCAGGACGTCGGTTCACCATACTCTGGAATACCGCTGAGCATTGGTCAGTCCAAACGGCATCACCTGATACTCGAAGTGACCCATCGGTGTATTGAAACCCGTCAACCACTCGTCTCCCTCTCTCTGATCCGGACCATGTGATCGACATTGCGTAGGTCTAGCTTGGTGAACACCGTAGCACCCTGTAAGGAGTCGAAGGCAGAACTCATCAAGGGCAGGGGATACTTGTTCTTGACCGTGATGTCATTCAACCCCGGTGGTAATCAATACACGGTCGAAGAGAGCCATCCCTTCTTCACCCACAAAGAAGAATCCTGCCCCCAGGGGTGATGACGAGGGACGAACGAGACCAGCAGCTAGGGACTCCCTTGATGTAGGTCTCCAAAGCCTCACGTTCAGGGCGGAGATACTGTATAACCTTCCCTTGGGGTAAGACAGCTCCAGGGAACAGGTTGATGGCACAATCATATGGTCGGTGGGGAGGGAGTGACAGAGCCTTCTGCTTACTGAACACTTCCCCCAAATCGTGATATGTCTCGGGAACCAGGGACAAATCTGGGGGTTTAGCCTCAATCACCTGACTGGGAACCGAATGGGGACAGGCAGTCTTGAGACAGTTAGCATGACAATCAAGGCTCCAACTCGTTACCTTGCCCGTCACCCTTATCCGAACGTGGGATTGTGTTCCTTCAGCCAGGGGTAGATCCAAGGACCAGAGGAACATGGGAAGACGGCAGAATGAAGAATGAAATCATCTCCGAATGATTCCCCGACAACAGCATCTTAACGGTTCCAGTCCTCATCGCGATACGTGCCAGACTACTGCCGTTCAGAGTGGTCGCTTAATGGCTTCCCGCAATTGCTCCTTGGAAAGCCCCAGCTGTTCCACCAACTCGGCATCAAGAAAGCTTCCATCGCACCTGAATCGAGCAAAAGCGTTAATCGCGCTAAGCTCTGATTCCTGTTCAGAAGGGTAGCCGGGAAACGGGGGTCTGACAGAGGTACTGAGAGAGATTGAAACTGGCTCGCTAAAAGTCCTCCCAACTTTAGCGAGCGGCAGTTTGCACCGCACACCGGGAACAAGTGGAGATGCTAATGTCCCGAGCTACCACAGTAGAGGCAGCAGTTGGTCTTACGTCTATGTTGACGCTCCTCCTTGGTTAACCCGCGCCGCCCCACTTGCATGGGTTCAGGAATCGGGAGAGAGGACCTCTCCACTAATCTCTGGGAGAATGATCGGCGTGTTCTGGTCCACCACCCGACCCGACTGGGGAACTGAGAAGCTGATCGATTGGGCGGACCCCATTGCTTCTCCCTCCCGGCTCTCGGACTCGATTATCCACCCGAATAGACAAGGCTACAAAGCTGTCCAGGTCACTAGGCTCCGGATAGGAGATCAACTCATCCTTGAGCTGCTCCGACAGACCCTGGTAAAGGCCGCTTCAGAGACTCCTCATTTCCACCCACTCTCTCTCCACAGCCAACGTCTTGAACTCGATCACGCGAAATTCGGCCCACGCTGCGAGTTCCTTGGTGGAAGCGAAAACAGGCGCCTAGCTGTGTCCCTCTCCCCGGGACGGAATGGTCGAAGAGCTTCCTCATCTCGGCCGTGAACCCCTGGTATGAAGCCATGCAGGGGTCTTGTCGTTCCCAAACGGCTGAAGCCCACTCCAGCGCTCGACCACGCAGCAACTCAATCACAAAGGCTATCCTAGCCTTGTCTGTGGCATAAGAAGTAGGGCTGTAGATCGAACACCACAACCCACACACTGCATAAGGAAAGAACGTGCATCTTCCCAGCTCCCCTCATATTTATCCGGCGCCGGAACCTTGGGCTCACGGAAGGACAAGCTCCAGACGCGTTAGGCGAAGATGGGTGAAAACCGGGTAGTGGACCCTCCACCGGAAACGTGCGCTAAGCTCGACCTCCACGACCGCAGAAAGGTTCGAACTGACAACGCTTATCTTCTCCTGTAGTGCCATGCTATGCCGTCCTCAAACATCTTCTCCTGATGGGAAATGGCTGGCGAACAGAGTCCAGTCCGCTGGGTTCATTACTGGCCGGATCGCTCTGTCACGAGTTACAAAGCCAGAACCCGGAAGCAGACCAGGACAAGGTGGTAAGTTGGAAACGAAGGTGAGTGTTTATTTACAAGTTCAAGAGTGATGCTGAATAATCCAGGGAACAGATGGCGACGTTGATTAGTTGTTGGGGGTGCAGTGGTTGATCCGATTGCCTCGGGCAGCCGCCGACCACCAGGCAGAGGTTGGATGAAGGTTCCGGACGAGTGACTGCAGATGCCAACAAAACGGAGGTAAGTAAACAACAAATCAACAAGGTGCAAAACAACAAAACTAACGCTGATCTCTAAGACTGATACTTGGTAAACCTACTGTTCATGGCTCACCGATCCGGCAGGGAATGGATGTTAGGCCAGAGCCTAAGAAGGGTGATGATCAGGACCAGGTGCAGATTGCTGATGGGATGCTGGGGGCGGAAATCAAGAGAGCCCCCGAGCTGCCTCCAGAACCTCGGAAACTGGAGATCACGAGCAGAAAACTAGTCCAGCGAGACTGGACCCGACTAGACTGCCGCGCTCAGTTTTGTTGTTTGGTTTAAAAGGTTGTACTGCACTAAAATAATGTACGCATATCACGCTTGGTCTGGTCCGTACTTTGAACGATCGTG
>NW_025538901.1:0-15953 GCF_020615455.1 Coregonus clupeaformis | reverse complement strand
TGGGACCACGCAGGCCGTCATATTGTGGGAAGCTTGTGGAAGGCTACAAATGTTTTACCCAAGTTAAACAATTTAAAGGAAATGCTACAAATACTAATTGAGTGTAGTAAACTTCTGACCCACTGGGAATGTGATGAAAGAAATTAAAGCTGAAATAAATCATTCTCCTCTACTATTATTCTGACATTTCACACTTAAAAATAAAGTGGTGATCCTAACTGACCTAAGACAGGGAATTTGTACTAGGATTAAATGTCAGGAATTGTGAAAAACTGAGTTTAAATGTATTTGGCTAAGGTGTATGTAAACTTCCGAACTTCAACTGTACATATAGACACTCATACATGGATGTTGTATTGTAAATATGTGATAGTGGAGTAGTGGCTGAGGAACACACTAAATGTATTGGGTAAAGTGTTATAATATAATGTCATGTAATATTTTAAATTGCCTTACTAACTGCCTTAATGTTGCAGGACCCCAGGAAGAGTAAGCCTGCTGCCCACTTACAAATAGGACAAAACACACATCAGGACAAGAGAAACACTCAACATCTGTTGGGGAGACATGAGCATATTGTCTCGTCGTTATAACAGATCTCTGGTTTCGCACTCTTGCGAACTGGGAAAGGAAAGTTGGCGATTGCACAGTGCACTGTTCTGCTGCTGCTTCTCCTAAAAGTAAATGGATTTTTGCCAAAATTATTAAAACTCCTGCCTAAACTAAAATAATTCAAAATACTTAACCAGAGAGCATAGCCACTGGGAAGTTGGGGTGCTGGAACAATCAGAAGAACAAAAATATACACTACCAGTCAAAACTCACCTACTCATTCAAGGGTTGTTCTTTATTTGTACTATTTTTTACATTGTAGAATAATAGTGAAGACATCAGAACTTCATGAGAATAACACATATGGAATCATGTAGTAACCAAAATGTGTTAAACCAAATCAAAATACATTTATATTTGAGGTTCATCAAATAGCCACCCTTTGCCTTGATGACAGCTTTGACACCTGGCATTCTCTCAACCAGCTTCATAGGTAGTCACCTGGAATGCATTTCCAAATGAACAGGTGTGCCTTCTTAAAAGTTAATTTCTGGAATTTATTTCCTACTTACCAATATGTTTGAGCCAATCAGTTGTGTTGTCACAAGCTGCAGAGGATAAGTTCATTAGAGTTACCAGCCTCAGAAATTGCAGCCCAAATAAGTGCTTCAAAGAGTCTAAGTCACAGACACATCTCAACATCAACTGTTCAGAGGGGACTGTGTAATCAGTCCAAGAAACCACTACTAAAGGACACCAATTAGAAGAAGAGACCTTGAGCCCAAGAAACACGAGCAATGGACATTAGACCGTGGCCATGTGTCCTTTGGTCTGGAGTCCAAATTTGAGATTTTTTGTCCCAACCGCTCTGGAGGCGCGGATGTGAGTGAACGGATGATCTCCGCATATGTATTTCCCACCGTAAAGCATGGAGGAGGAGGTGTTATGGTGTGGGGGATGCACTCTTGCTGGTGACACTGTCTGTGATTTATTTGGGAATCCAAGCCATACTTAACCAGCATGGCTACTACAGCATTCTGCAGCGACACGCCATCCCATCTGGTTTGGGCCTTGTGGGACTAACTTTGTTTTCAACAGGACAATGACCCAACACACCTCCAGACTGTATAAGGGCTATTTTTACTAAGAAGGAGAGTGATGGAGTGCTGAATCAGATGACCTGGCTCACAATCCCGTGGACCTCAATCCTAATTTAGATGGTTTGGGATGAGTCGGACGCAGAGTGAAGGGAAATGCACAGCCAACAAGTGCTCAGCATGTGGGCCAACTAAGACTGTTGGAAAAGCATTCCAGGTGAAACTAGTTGAGAGAATGCCAAGAGTGTGCAAAGCTGTCATCAAGGAAAAGGTTGGCTATTTGAGAATATCAAATTTGATTTTGTTGGAACACTTTTTTTGGTTACTACAGATTCACATGTTATTTCACAGTACTGATGTCTTACTATTCTACAAAGAGAAAAATAGTAAAAATAAAGAAAAACCCTTGAATGAGTAAACGTCCAAACTTTTACGGTACTGTGTTATATATATCTTTTAAACAACATTTTTTTCACAGAAGTAGTGCATTGGGCCTTACTAGTATTAGCAGACAGATATAGACATCTGTAGCGGGAGCAAAATATTTTTTTCAGCATCACAACATTGGTAATTGAGTACATTGAGACATCAAGTGGTTTGGATGATGTGGCTCAATTGAGCAAGTGAGCTTACAATGCTAGGGTTGGGGTTCAATTTAGGGGAATATTTTCAGCATCTCTACTTTGCAAAAAAGGTTGTTGTATAATTAAGGTTATCTTGCAGGATTTAATAGTTGAAATTGTAAGAGTTGTTGGCCTGTCCCTTTCTCTGTGATTGTCATGCTAATGGTTACAGAAAGAACAAAACCTCGTCCTCAAACATTTACATTAAAAAGGTGCAAAGTTATGGACAAAGACACAAAACATCCACATCAAATTAAATATTTTCTTGATCAAATAACATGGAAAACAACCACTTTTGTGCAATATTAATTTACCATCCTTACAAACCACTTCATATAATTGTACATTACTGTATTGTACTATAGGTTGCTCATCTAGGTTTGTACCCATAGACTTTCCATCACCATGAAGAAAACAATGCACAATACAGTAATTGAGTACATTTGAGACATCAATGGTTTGTGATGATGTGGTGTTGTGGCTCAGTTGGTAGAGCATGGTGTTTGCAATGCTAGGGTTGTGGGGTTCAAACCAACAGGGGACCAGTATGAAAATGTATGCACTCACTACTGTAAGTTGCTCTGGATAAAAGTGTCTACTAATACGCAATGAGTAGACCGCGTTACATAGAAATAAATTGCATTTGCTTACTATTTCAAGAAACTGGAAAACATTATTTTTATATTCCATAAGTATTATCAGTACTGTTTTGTCAGATAATTATCAGACTCAACTAACAAATGCTGGTAAACACTCAAATACAGTTAGTAAAATAAAATCATTAAAGAAGTGAGCTGGGCCCTTTTACTAGTCCTGTATTAGCTGACCAAAATAGACATCTTCAGCCTGGGCTAAAAAAAAAACACCCCCACCCACAAAATGCTTCTGCGCATGCCAGAGAGCTATGCCACAATGCATCTGCTTTAAATAAAATAAAACGTGGATTATTTCCAAATCACAAGTGCATATTTGGGAAGGCCGCAATTTGGGCAGCGTGGCGTGGTCAATAGGCCTTCCTGATTGAGTTGTGCGCTGTCAGTGAAAAAGCATCTAAAACACGTGTGAAGACAATGTGTCTTGAGTATAATTTAAATTGTCTTCATTCACCATGTCCACCACTAATAAGCTGAGCTTCTCATTCATTTTTTCTTCACCTCACAGTAAGTCAACAAAGTGTTCTTTTATTTTTTTTCATACAGTGCTATGAAAAAGTATTTGCCCCTTTCTAATTTTCTCTTGCGCATATTTGTGATACTGAATGTTATCAGATCTTCAACCAAACCCTAATATTAGATAAAGGGAACATAAGTGGACAAATAACACAACAATTACATATTTATTTCATAAACAAAGTTATGCAACACCCAATTCCCTGTGTGAAAAAGTAATTGCCCCCTAACACTCAATAACTGGTTGTGCCACCTTTAGCTGCAATGACCCAACCAAATGCTTCCTGTAGTTGCTGATCAGTCTCTCATGTCGCTGTGGAGGAATTTTGGCCCACTCTTCCATGCAGAACTGCTTTAACTCAGTAGCGTGGGGTTTTCAAGCATTAACTGCGGTTTCAAGTCCTGCCACAACATCTCAATTGGGATTATGTCTGGACTTTGACTAGGCCATTCCAAAACTTCCAATTTGTTGCTTTTTAGCAATTTTCATGTAGACTTGATTGTGTGTTTTGATCATTGTCTTGCTGCATGACCCAGCTGTGCTTCAGCTTCAGCTCACAGACGGATGGTCTGACATTCTCCTGTAGAATTCTCTCGATACAGAGCAGAATTCATGGTTCCTTCTATTAAGGCCAGTCGTCCAGGTCCTGAGGCAGCAAAGCATCCCCAAACCTCATCACACCACCACCACCATGTTGACCTTTGGTATTATGTTCTTACTGTGGAATGCAGAGTTTGGTTTTTCACCAGCCATTACTGGAACCATGTCAGCCAAAAAGTTCTACTTTGAATAATCTGTCCATAGAATCCTTCCAAGAGTCTTGATGACAACCAGGTGCTTTTGGCAAACTTGAGTCAACTTTTTGGACGAGATGGGTCCCACTTATGCCTGCTCAAAAACAAACACTGCATTTACAGTAAGAACATCATACCAAAGGTAATGGTGGTGGTGGTATGGTTTGGGGACTGCACAATTTCTACATACAGAAATGAGCCCAACATATTGGAAATTATTTGTCACAACTATTTTAACATATTGACCATGCATATAGCCTATGCATGGTCCATATAATCAAATATCATACTAGCAAAAGCATTATCACCTGTAGCCCAACTGTTGTGTCTTAGTAAAAATAAATTGCTCAATTGAAAGGTTGACTGAAAACTACAACAAAAAACAACACATGATTATGTTCAATCCTCAAGTTCTCACCAAAATGACTGTTAATTGGCAGTACAATACTTATCACGTGATATTGAAATATTTTAATAGCTTTGTAATTGAAAATTTATTGACAGAGCACACTACACAACTTGTATTTCAATCCTATTTCCTATTTTGATTTAACAGATGACCCAGGTTTTAAAAAACATTATGCATTTACTCACCACCTCTACAAAGAGTTCTAGCAAGTCGTAGCCTATATTTGCAGTTTCAATTTCATGCATACTGTATAGAGAGAAGTCTTTCAGCCGTTTGAACACACAGAAGTTGCAAAACACAGCCACATAAAATGGCACAATTACCAATTTCTATGCTGTGGGTCAAAGAAGGTGGAGCGCTTGACTGAGGAGGAGAAACAGGAAGGGGATGATTTCTGTACTCTGATGCTAACGCTGCTGCTACTTGGAGTTGGTTTCTCTGTAAAATAAAGAGGGACATTTTCCTTAGAGTTATCATACTGTATCATCAACTTCTTAAAACTGTTAATGGAAATTCCAATACTGTATAGATAAGCAAAGGCCGAATCATGAGCATTCTCTATGAATTGTCTAGTCAATTGTCAATTGTCTATAAATGCAGGCTATGCAGGTATCAAAACAGTTATGTTACACTTGTGAATAACGTAAGGAAATGCAACACACGAAGGGAAAATGCAATAATGAGGCAAGAAAGAGCAAACGCAAACCTTCGACAGAAAGGTCCACTGCGATGAATGCTCTGTGACGGTATAGACATGAATAACTCCCACATCTGTGCCATTGAGATCAGTCAGTAAGAGAGAGAAGTTGCCGCTTTGCCCACTCATCAGAGAACATACTGGTTCTGTTTATGAACTGACGGTGTTGTTGGACAATTCTGCGTTTTCCTTTGATAATAAGTGAACACGTCATCTGGCGTGTTGCAAAACATTTCGACATTTTGAAGCGCCTTGTATGTGCAAGGCAAGATAACATTATCTCCTGAAGCCTTCAACTTTGACCTGCGAAGAGACTTCAGAACAGAGACATACAAATTAGCCTCCAATGAATCCATCTGACACTATGATATCAATTCAATATGCTGTGTTTGCAAAGGCAAACAACAATACTAAGTGACTACTTGAAATTAATACCTTGGGGACCAATCAACAGGATCACACAAACTGGCAACCAGCACCTGTGGAGTAGTGATAGAGCATGTTATGGTTGGGAACAAGACTAGCAGGGTTATAAACACAGTGGTCTGGCTGAATATGAAAGAAAGGCTGAGCAACCAATCATAACCTAAGGAACTGTTCATTTACTGTGCTTTAAATTACTTTGTAAAGCAACGAAAAACAATATAGACCTACTCGTTGTTTCTAAGATATAAACTAGGCAAAAGATGTGGTCTGCATGGTATAACTTGTAACTGTGGTAACTAAAGGTAATGCAGGTAACTGAGACGTACAGCAGTCCACTGGCAGTACAGGTTAGTGATACGCAGGTTGACTCATAACCCCGTAGCGCTGCGATTATATCCTCAAGCGTGTGGGCTTAAGGTAATGAAAAATGTCTGGATGAAGGGTAGGCGGTTGAGTAAAGAGAGAAAATACCTTAAAAATTCACAATTCTTGTGCAGTTTATATCTATAGGCTACATTTAGGTTTTTCTTTCATTATTTAATTCTTAAAAGTTTGACATATGGAATTGTTTAGAAGGTCATACCTTGGATCATTTAGCTATTTGATTTTGAAATTGTAGGATACCTTTAGGTATAAAAAAAATGATTTAATCTGGTCTTTACTACTATAGCCATTGAAACGCATGAGAAAACAAAAAGTGTCTGTCCTATATCTACGAGATATACGTAAAGCTCAGGAAATATATTTATATATATAAACAGTACCAGTCAAAAGTTTGGACACCTACTCATTCAAGGTTTTTCTTTTATTTTTACTATTTTCTATATTGTAGAATAATAGTGAAGACATCAAAACTATTAAATAACACATATGGAATCATGTAGTGACCAAAAAAGTGTTAAACAAATCTAAATATATTTTATATTTGAGATTCTTCAAATAGGGCACCCTTGCATTGATGTGGACAGCTTTGGTACACTCTTTGACATTCTCTCAACCAGCTTCATGAGGTAATCACCTGGAATTTATTTGAACTAGTGGTACATTTTTAAAAGTAAATTTGTGAATTCTTTCCTTTATGCGTTTGAGCCAATCAGTTGTGATACAAGTTAGGGGTGGTATACAGAAGATAGCCCTATTTGGTAAAAGACCAAGTTCATATTATGGCAAGAACAGCTCAAATAAGCAAAGAGAAACGACAGTCTATCATTACTTTAAGACATGAAGGTCAGTCAATCGAACATTCAAGAACTTTGAACGCTTTCTTTGCAGTCGCAAAACGCTATGATGAAACTGGCTCTATGAGGACCGCCACAGGAAAAGAAGACACTCAGTTACCTCCTGCACCTCAGATTGCAGCCCAAATAAAGTAACAGACACATCTCAACATCAACTGTTCAGAGGAGACTGTTTGAATCAGGTCTCATGGTCGAATTGCTGCAAAGAAACCACTACTAAAGGACACCAATAAGAAGAAGAGACTTGTTCTGAGCCAAGAAACACGAAAGCAATGGACATTAGACCGTGGAAATCTGTCCTTTGGGCTGATGAGTCCAAATGTGAGATTTTTGGTTCCAACTGGAGTGTCTTTGCGAGATGCAGAGAAGGGTGAACGGATGATCTCGTATGGTTCCCACGGAAGCATGGAGGAAGGTGTGATGATGTGGGGGTGCTTTGTTGGGCATTTGACACTGTCGGTGATTTATTTAGAATTCAAAGCACACTTAACCAGCATGGCTACCACAGTATTCTGCAGCGATACGCCGTCCCATCTGGTTTGCGTCTAGTGGGACTACCTGCATTTGTTTTTTCAACAGGACAATGACCCAAAACACACCCCCAGGCTGTGTAAGGGCTATTTGACCACGGAGAGTGATGGAGTGCGCATCAGATGACCTGGCCTCCCAAGTGCCTAACCTCAACCCAATTGAGATGGTTTGGGATGAGTTGGACCGCAGAGTGGAGGAAAAAGCAGCCAACAAGTGATCAGCATAAGTGGGGAACTCCTTCAAGACTGTTGGAAAAAGCATCGGTGAAGCTGGTTGGAGAGAATACCGAGAGTGTGCAAAGCCGTCACCCAAGGCAAAGGGTGGTACTTTGAAGAATCTAAAATCTAAAATATAACTGTATTTTGATTTGTTTAACACTTTTTTGGCACCACAATGATTCTATAGTGCTATTTAATAGTTTTGATGTCCTCACTATTATTCTACAATGGAGAAAATAGTAAAAAATAAAGAAAAACCTTGAATGAGTAGGTGTGTTCAAACCGCACAGTGAGGGAAAAAAAGTATTTGATCCCTGTTGATTTTGCACGCTTTTGCCCACTGATAAAGACATGACCAGTCTATAATTTGAATGGTAGGTTTATTTGAACAGTGAGAGACAGAATAACAACAACAAAAATCCAGCAAAAACGACATGTCAAAAATGTTATAAATTGATTTGCATTTTAATGAGGGAAATAAGTATTTGACCCTCTGCAAAACATGACTTAGTACTTGGTGGCAAAACCCTTGATGGCAATCACAGAGGTCAGACGCTTGTGTTGGCCACCAAGTTTGCACACATCTCAGAAGGGATTTTGTCCCAACTCTCTTGCAGATCTTCCCAAGTCATTAAGGTACTTCGAGAGCTGACGCTGGCAAACCAACCTTCAGCCCTCCACAGATTTTCTATGAGGATTAGGGTCTGAGACTAGGCTAGCCACCCAGGACCTTTATGTCTTCTTCTTGAGCCACTTTGTTGGCTTGGCCGTGTGTTTTGGGTCATTTTGTTGGAATACCCATCGCACGACCCATTTTCAATGCCCTGGCTGAGGGAAGGAGGTTTTACCCAAGATTGATGGTACATAAGGCCCCGTCCATCGTCCCCTTTGATGCGGTGAAGTTGTCCTGTCCCCTTAGCAGAAAAACACCCAAAGCATGAAATGTTTCCACCTCCATGTTTGACGTGGGGATGGTGTTCTTGGGGTCATAGGCAGCATTCCTCCTCCTCCAAACACCGCGAGCTGAGAGTTGATGCCAAAAGAGCTCCACTTTGGCCTCATCTGACCACAACACTTTCACCCAGTTCTCCTCTGAATCATTCAGATGTTCATTGGGCAAACCTCAGACGGCCTGTATATGTGCTTTCTTGAGCAGGGGGACCTTTGCGGGCGCAGCAGGATTTCAGTCCTTCACGCGTAGTGTGTTACACTTTTTTTGGTGACTATGGTCCCAGCTGCCTTGGAGATCATTGGATAAGATCATCCCGCGCAGTTCTGGGGCTGATTCCCCACCGCTCTCATGATCATTGCAACCCCACGAGTTGAGATCGCATAGAGCCCCAGGCCGAGGGGATTGACAGTTCTTTTGTGTTTCTTCCATTTGCGAATAATCACACCAACTGTTGTCACCTTCTCACCAAGCTGCTTAGAGGATGGTCTGGAGCCCAGTCCAGCCTTGTGTAGGTCTACAATCTTTGTCTCTGGACATCCTTGGAGAGCTCTTTGGTCTTGGCCATGGTGGAGAGTTTGGAATCTGATTGATCGATTGCTTTGTGGATAGGTGTTTTTATACAGGTAATAACTTAGACTAGGCACTCCCTCAAAGAGATCAGCCTAATCTCAGCTTGTTACCTGTATAAAATACACCTGGGAGACAGAAATCTTTTGATTGAGAGAGGGGGTTAAATACTTATTTCTATTAAAATCAAATCAATTTATAACATTTTTGACATGCTTTTTCTGGATTTTGCTGTTGTATTCTGTCTCTCACTGTTCAAAATAAACTACCATTAAAATTATAGACTGATCATTTCTTTGTTTGTGGACAAACGCATTAAATCAGCAGGGGATCAAAGATTTTTTTGCCTCACTGTATATATACAGCAACCAGTCAAAAGTTTTTTGGTTTTTATGAAATCAAGAATTTAATCATTAATAACACCCATTTTCGAGCACTGTCCTATGATTAATTATAACACAGAAATTATTTTCCTCCACATTTTCAAAGCTTCATCTAGTAATTTTAGAATCACCCAAGTGACCCAAGGTAGACATCACCCTTTATGTGTTATCAGGGCTTGACATTAACTTGATTACTTGTCTAAAGGCTCAAGTCACTTGTCCCCCCAAAAAGGTCTGCAACGCTATTGGGCCAAAAAGGTGACTGAAAATTGTGTTGAATGATGCAAGGAAACCACTTTAACAAAATAAAATTCATTATTTTCACTGGTATTGACAATGTAAGGCTGCTGGCCTCTGATCCTATGTATTATAAGCAGTATCTCCTGCTGTTGTTCTGAGTAAGGCACTTAACCCCCCACAAAGTAAAAATACTGCACTGATAGACTACTGTATAACCCACATGTGGTCCGGTCAACCCTCCATCTGGAGAGCTATTGGTGTGCAGGCTTTGATCCAACCCTGCCTAAACACACCAGAGCCATCTTATCAGGGTCCTGTTGAGCAGCTGATTTTTTAGAATGTGGTGTGTTCGAGAGGGCTAAGAGCAAAAGCCTGGCACAGTAGCTCTCCTGGAATCTCCAGGAGGATGGTTGGCATCCCCAACATTACACTACAACAAATACTTTTTATGTCTTTCTACACACAAAATAACTAAAATAATTCCTCAAAATAATCCCCTCACACAATGAACCAGGGCTAAGGTGTGTCGATGGTCTTTTTTAAATTATGTATTTTTATTATTATCAACAATTATAACACAATTTTAAAAAAAATCTACCAAATAACACAGTAAACTTTATACACAGGGTTATACACATGTAAACAAAAATGCACAAGGTCTTCACAGGGAATTAGAGTTGTTTTGCTTTACAGTTTTTCAGATTATGCACCATTTTTAAATTAAATTCAAACTCAATAAAAAAAAAAAAGATTTTTGGGTTTTTTTGCCCACTTGTATGTATGTACTGTAAATAATATTTACCATGCAGATTATTATATATACTTTGTTCTGATATAAATCATGAAACAAAGTAAAACGTATTTCATCAAGACGAACCACTAGACTAGCTGATTAAATGTACATCCATTCAAAAGATTTGGTGCAAATACATTCAAAGAATAACTAACTTGTAGTTTCATTTTCAATTTGACAAAACAGACACTTTTCATCGATATCAATTTGAAATTCTTGTCAGTACCTGGGTTTACTGGATATATTAAATGTCTAATTTTAAAATACACTTCACTGACTTTGCTAGGACACAACATTTTCTATTTAAGTTCCATACCGCATTCCAATTCTATAACTCCAGCATACTTTCGCAGGAGAGAAAAGAAGGCTCGGCACTCATCTTCCAATTATACAACGTACTGGCGGTCTAATCCTGAATCTGATTGGTTAAAACTGCATTCCAGCCGGTGTCCATTCCACAAGCGTCACCACCAGCTAAATATATGACGCCAAAATGCCTATTTACACTGTTCCATCTGGACTGCGTAATCCACTGTCTCATCAACCCAGTTAAAGAAACTTGTATAAACTTGATTCCACTATAAAAGTATCTAGACATCATCTCACATATTTATTTTAGACTAACATTTAGTTTTCAACAGCGGAGATTTGTATAAACCAGTGCTCTCCAACATTTGCAACAATTTTCACCATATTCAAATTCGATCTCCAGTTGTCCCATAGTATTGAAAGTGTCGGGAGTCGACGAAACAGAAAGGCAGGCAGCTGGTTTCATCAGCCCATCAAACTGCTGAATTAGCTGGTATCATTTCTTGGTGATATATACAAAAAAAATATCCATTGAAAAAAGGTCAAACGAAACGCAGCTAATTTGCAGTCTTTACCACTTCATGAAGTGATAGTAATATCTGGTATGTTGTAGCTCCTTAGCAACAGTGATTGACGGCACGCGAGCACATTCTCCATCCATGCGTAAATCGCGCCTCTTTAGCTCATTGTCGCGGATGTTATCCAAATAAATGTCACTAGAAAAACAGCTTAAACAAAATGCAAATGAACAGCTACTGCTTATTCCGATATTTTAGATACAGAACAAAAAAGATGAACGACTGGGCCGCTGCCTCTACAACCCAGATGTGTGTCGGGACTATATCTTGTGGAAGGAAGAATTAGAACAAATATATCCACCTAAATAACGTTTTTAATGAAAAATATTGTCATATTTGAATATGTTGGTAACTCCCCAGTAGAAGACAGCGTAGTTATATATTGGCACGGTTTGGGAAAACACCGTGCCAATATATCCACAAACACCGCTCTCGGGCATTATCACTTAAATATACTTATTAGTGTACTTTTTATCTTTGATGCATAAACCATCTAATAGGACGCCGAAACTGAATTCACATTCCTCTCAAGAGCATAATTTCCTGTAAAAGTATTATAAGGCCTGGAGGTATTGCATCAAAACGTACGGCAGATACTCCTTCACCGTCTTAATTTAAGGGGAATTTGATTTAGCTGTTACATTTGAGGAAGAAATTCAGTGGCACCAACCTTTTCAAAAACAAGATTTTGAATAATATTTCGAGCCAGCCTTAAATTGGATAGTAATTCTTGGATCAGTCTAGTTCTAAAGATAATATTGGATGTACTAAAATCAAGCACGATTTAAACTTTAGATCAAGAGTATTATATAATGCTTTTTTTTTAAATTAATGTACTTATTCCTCCCAACAAAATGTAATCTGCTAGTTAAAGTTTACTTTTTAATTGTTGCCATTGGGGAATATCCAATGCACATGAAGTATATGACTAGTCTTGATAATCCTTTATATTTTTTGGTAAAGCAACACTCAATCCATTTAAAGATATATCCCTTAACAACCAAGCATCAAACTCCTCTTAACATTCTCAATAATGGCATTACAATTCTAATTAGCCCTTTCTGTTTGGTTTTTACATATTAATTCCTCATTTTTTTAACATTAAAGTCGAACCAGGTACAGAGGGAAATACATTCAACCAATCAACAGCTTTTAAACCTCTATTCAAGGAGGGCGATGGGCTAACTAAGATGTTTATTTATTTGTAAGGTAAAATATTCCGGTGTTTGGGGAGAGCTGAATTGACAGTATAGGAAAGCTACTTGTCAATTAGGCTTTTCTAAGAATATTTTTAAAATTTATGTAATAATTACATGGGCCAGCATTGATAGAAGAAAGAATCTAGCCATTTCTTTGCGTTTAGAGATGGTTTTTCAACCGAGTATGCAGCGAATGGTTTCTAATTAACTGTGCACCAGTATACAACTGCATGCATGCTAGTTAGTTATACACAGATTGAAAGTTATTTTATGACATCGGACATGAAAATGACATTAATACATACTAATAGTTAACTAGTTAGATAACCAGCCAAACTCGACACAATATGTCTAGTTAGTCTGTTGTATATCATTACTTTGGCCTGCGGGCAAATGTCTCTCCGGCTCTCTCTCTCCTCTGGCCACGGCCCACTGACACACACCATGACTTTTTCAGGATTTTCGCTGATGACCCAAAATGGGCCATAACTGGCCACAATAAGTCACTAGAACTAACAATTAAAATCACTGACATGTGTACACACGGGCTAGACCGCTTTAATCAAAAAAAACAGATCTCACGATGCAATGATTGAAAGTCGTTTGCTGGCCAAGCATACCTAAACATTAGGGGTTCAAATGTGGCTTATCAAGATCCCAGTTCTCTAAAGAACCTTAGGGTTCTTGGCACTGAAAGTGCTTCAAAAGTTTCTCTTCCAAGAACCCCATGGAGGTGGGGTTCACCCGAGAAACCTCCTTAGTAGGTGGGGGTTCTTTGCAGGAACCTAACTGCCCAACTGAAACATTTTGATTTTAATTTGAAAGAGCAGTGCAGGCAACTAACTGAACAATTGATAAAGATTCTCCTAACTTCAAGGTAAGGTTTAGTCCTTTCAGATCTAAATTGATATTGTTTTATGATGATACTATCTGTCTTGATCTCATATTGAGAAATCTTTGTGAAATAGAAAAAATGTACACAATTCAATGGAGAATAATCAAGAAAAGAGGTAAGAATATGGAGGCTATAAGAATATGCTGGAAGGCTCGCAGTATTGGGTGAGATATTAGAACTGCTCACTTTTTGTGTCTGTAAAGTATAAGAGGGAGGCATAAAGGTATGTCAACTCATTAGATGATATTTATGCAGGATATCATATTACCATCCTCCTCCCTTTATTCCTCTTCAATCAGAATATCCCATAGGCTCTAGCATTATGGTATGTATAGGAAAATCACTACAAAAATGTACTCGCTCAAAAAAATTAAGGGAACAACTAAAATAACACATCCTAGATCTGAATGAATGAAATAATCTTAACAACATACTTTTTTTCTTTATATAGTTGAATGTGCTGATAACAGAATCACACAAAAATTATCAATGGAAATCAAATTTATCAACCCATGGAGGTCTGGATTTGGAGTCACCCTTAAAATTGAAGTGGAAATCCACACTACAGGCTGATCCAACTTTGATGGAATGTCCAAAACAAGTCAAAACGAGGCTCAGAAGAGTGTGTGGCCTCCACGTGCCTGTGTGACCTCCCTATAATCGCCTGGGCATGCCCCTGATGAGGTACGGCCTCCCGAGGGATCTCCCCCCAGACCTGGACCAAAGCATCCGGCCAACTCCTGGAGACAGCCCGGGGTGCAATGTGGCATTGGTGGATGGAGCGAGACATGATGTCCCAGATGTGCTAATTGGATTCAGGTCTGGGGGAACGGGCGGACCGAAGTCCATAGCATCAATGCCTTCTTGCAGGAAAGCTACACACTCCAGCCAGGGCATGAGGTCTAGCATTGTTTTGCATTAGGAGGGAAACCCAGGGCCAACCACACCAGCATATGGGTCCGCAAGGGGTCCGAGGATTCTCATCTCGGTACACCACTGGCAGTCAGCCTACCTTGGCGAAGGCACATGGAGGGCTGTGCGCCCCCAAAGAAATGCCACCCCACACCGACCCACCGCCAAAAACCGGCTGCGAGCGTGAGGATGTGTTGTAGGCAGCGAACGCTCTCCATGCCGTTCTCCAGACTTGTCACGCCTGTCGGCGCATGTGCTTAGTGTGGAACCTAGCTTTCATCTGTGAAGAGCATAGGGCGACCAGTGGCGACTTTGCCAATCTTGGTGTTCTCTGGCAAATGCCAAACATCCTGCACGGTAAGTTGGGCTGTAAGCACAACCCCCACCTGGGTGGACGCCGGGGCCCTCATACCAACCCTCATGGAGTCTGTTTCTGACTGCCTGAGCAGACACATGCACATTTGTGGCCTGCTGGAGGTCATTTTGCGGTGGCTCTGGCAGTGTTCCTCCTGCTCCTCCTTGCACGAAGGCGGAGGTAGATCTGGCGCTGGGTTGTAAGCCCCCCCACGCCTCCTCCACGCCTCCTGATGTGGCCTGTCTCCCGGAAGCGCCCCATGCTCTGGACACTACGCTGACAGACACGCAAACCTTCTTGCCACAGCTCGCATTGATGTGCACATCCTGGATGAGCTGCACTACCTGAGCCGCTTGTGTGGGTGTAGACCGGTCTCATGCTACCACCAGAGTGAAAGCACCGCAGCATCAAAGTGACCAAAACATCAGCCAGGAAGCACAGGAACTGAGAAGTGGATCTGTGTCACCACCTGCAAAACCAGTCCTTAATGGGGGTGTTTGCTAATTGCCGCGATAATTTCCACCTGTTGACTATTCCATTTGCACAACAGCATGTGAAATTTTATTGTCAATCAGCGATGATTCCTAAGTGGACAGTTTGATTTCATGGAAGTGTGATTGACTTGGAGTTACAATGTGGTTGTTTAAGTGTTCCCTTTATTTTTTTGGAGCAGTGTAGTTTCTCTCATTTATATTTACTCAATAATCAAGGTATAAATACTGTGTTGTGCATGTTTTGTTAATCGTCTGTATAATAAATTTTTTTGGATTCACAGACTTCACCCTCCCTATACCTGATGAATATAACAGAAAACCTGTTCAACTCACCATGCACTGAAAAATCCGAATCGGCTATGGATATGGAGAAACATCAACACTAACATCAACACGCCAGTAGGATATACCCATTATACTTTGGGCTTGCTGGAGTCGCACCACAATTTAGATTTTTTTATTCTGCTTTGCCACTAAAATACATAATAAACACTGACACCTAAAATATTGTGTTATTGTTG
>NW_025538900.1:0-15963 GCF_020615455.1 Coregonus clupeaformis | reverse complement strand
TACCAATCGTCTCGGTATTGTCTGCCTCGAAGAAAGCATATAATGTGTTAAAGTCGTCTGGGAAGGAGGCTTCGTGGGCACCGCACAGCTGGATTTGCCTTTGTAGTCTGTGATAGTCAGTAGTCCTTGCCACATGCGACGCGAGTCTGAATTGTCGAACATCAATTAAAGTTTGAGTCTGTATTGTCTTTTTGCATCCCTAATCGATTTGCGGAGCTCGTAGCTGCTTGACTTGTACGCATTGCGCACCACTGAGTCATCGGGGGTTCGTTCTGCTGACATTGAATGCTGCAGTACGGGCTCTCAGCATTATTATTCTCTCAACCAGCTTCATGAGGTAGTCACCTGGAATGCATTTCAATGAACAGGTGTGCCTTCTAATTTGTGGAATTTCTTTCCTTCTTAATGCGTTTGAGCCAATCAGTTGGGGGGGTATACAGAAGATAGCCCTGCTTGGTAAAATACTAAGTCCATATTATGGCAAGAACAGCTCAAATAAGCAAAGAGAAACAACAGTCCATCATTACTTTAAGACATGAAGGTCAGTCAATACGGAAAATGTCAATAACTTTGAAAGTTTCTTCAAGTGCAGTCGCAAAAACCATCAAGCGCTATGATAAAACTGGCTCTCATGAGGACCGCCACAGGAATGGAAGACCCAGAGTTACCTCTGCTGCAGAGGATAAGTCCATTAGAGTTACCAGCCTCAGAAATTGCAGCCCAAATATATGCTTCACAGAGTTCAAGTCACAGACACATCTCAACATCAACTGTTCAGAGGGGACTTTGTGAGTCAAGCCTTCATGGTCGAATTGCTGCAAAGAAACCACTACTAAAGGACACCAATAAGAAGAAGAGACCTGCTTGGGCCAAGAAACACGAGCAATGGACATTAGACCGGTGGAAATGTGTCCTTTGGTCTGGAGTCCAAATTTGAGATTTTTGGTTCCAACCGCCGTGGCTTTGTGAGATGTAGGTGAATGGATGATCTCTGCATGTGTAGTTCTCACCGTAAAGCATGGAGGAGGAGGTGTTATGGTGTGGGGGTGCTTTGCTGGTGACATTGTCTGAGATTTATTTAGAATTCAAAGCACACTTAACCAGCATAGCTACCACAGCATTCTCCAGTGATATGCCATCCCATCTGGTTTGGGCTTAGTGGGACTATCATTTGTTTTTCAACAGGACAATGACCCAACACACCTCCAGGCTGTGTAACGGCTATTTTACCAAGAAGGAGAGTGATGGAGTGCTGCATCAAATGACCTGGCCTCCATAATCCCCGACCTCAACCCAATTGAGATGGTTTGGGATGAGTCGGACGGCAGAGTAAAGGAAAAGCAGCCAACAAGTGCTCAGCATATGTGGGAACTCCTTCAAGACTGTTAGAAAAGCATTCCAGGTGAAGCTGGTTGAGAGAATGCCAAGAGTGTGCAAAGCTGTCATCAAGGCAAAGGGTGGCTATTTGAAGAATCTCAAATATCAAATATATTTTGATTTGTTTAACACTTTTTGGGTTACTACATGATTCCATATGTATTATTTCATAGTTTTGATGTCTTCACTATTATTCTACAATGTAGAAAATAGTACAAATAAAGAAAAACCCTGGAATGAGTAGGTGTGTCCAAACTTTTGACTGGTACTGTATATCAAATCAAAATTTATTTGTCACATGCGTAGACCTTACCGTGAAATGCTTACTTACAAGCCCTTAACCAACAATGCAGTTCAAGAAATAGTTAAGAAAATATTTACTAAATAAACTAAAGTAAAAAAAATATATATATATATATAAATAAAAAGTAACACAACTAAAGTAAAAAAAAAAAAAGTAAAGTAAAATTAAAAATTAAAAGTAATATATATGGCACCCAAAGGGAAGTCACAAAAGGGTGTCACAAAAAAGTATGTTTTTGGAGTATTGAGAAGGTTTACCAGCTTCCTATGTGCTGTTAGAACTGGTTATAACCTCAAACGAAAATGAGCCAGAGGCAACAACTAGCTCTATAAGACATACTTTAGTTAATGTTACATTTGTACACATAATTAGTGTTAAAACATTGTTTATATTGCTAGACCACTCGTTGAGTGTTCCTCTGGTGTTCCTCTTAAGGGGGCCTGGAGCTGGACTGCCACCCTTTCCCTCACTGCATCATCAGGAACTTCATCCAGAGTGAGAGCTTTACAGAGAACCTACAGAGGGAGCTTCTAGACCTCAACTTCCATGAGAAGTCCAACGACCTGTACAAATTTAATCAGGTGAAAAAGGAAAACAGATAGGAATACAGTTTGGAAACGGGTTACTTCTTGTTCATAATGTTTCTTTACTCTTCCTTTTGGAGTTATGACATTGGGAGTTATGACACTCATTGACAATTTATCTTACAGTCAGATGACCTGAAAAAGAGAAAAGAGCCTCACATCACAGGCTTGAGGTAATTTGTATGTGTGTGTGTGAGAGTGATTTAGGGAGGTAGAGAGAACATGTTTGCTTTGTGTGTGTGTGTGTAGCAGATGGGGATCTGTGAAACTCATTCCTCAGCCTGAAGTGTCTCCACTTGCGCGTGCCTCCACAAGTGTCTCCATTTGCACGACTGGGTAAGACGCTTCAGGAGGGCGGTCATGTGTTTGCGAGGCAGAGGTCCTGAGTTCGAGCCTCGTTATGCGCTGAATCAGGGGAAAGCTGTACTCACTAAGCAAGCAGCGTGATGTCCTTTACATGTGCATGCTCTCAGTTTGGCTGTTTTTGAGCTTTGTGTGTGTTTTCAGGGCAGCACTATTTGGGCGGTTTCGATCCTGGCTGGGTGAAGTGTTGGGGGTAGAACTGGAGCCCACAGTGGACATTTCCTGTGCCAAGTACCAATACACTGGTGAGCCACATGTTTTTATCTCTACTCTTCAAAAAAGAAATGAGCAAGCCTTAATATTAGCATGCTCCTCCTCCATCTCTAATAAAGCTATAGAAGAAAAGAGCAGAAGCACTTAGCTATCCCCCAAGATATCCTGTTCTGCCCACTGCATATTTAGTCTATATGGACATGCATATTTCTGGAATTAATGATGAAATATGCATGATCTGTCTGTTACAAATCACTCTCTCTCTTTATCTATTGTGGTCCTCTGTAGCTCAGCTGGTAGAGCACGGCGCTTGTAACGCCAAGGTAGTGGGTTCGATCCCCGGGACCACCCATACACACAAAAAAAATGTATGCACGCATGACTGTAAGTCGCTTTGGATAAAAGTGTCTGCGAAATGGTATATTATATATTATATTATCTATGCCCTCTCTATCTCTCTGTCGGTAGATGTTCTGTTGTGTCATGATGATGAGTTGGAGGGGAGGCGTGTTGCCTTCATCCTCTACCTTGTCCCTCCATGGGAGTGCAGCGACGGAGGAACCCTGGATCTCTTCAGCACAGATGGTAAGTATTGGTGTGTGGCTGTGTGTGTGTTGGCGTGAGTGAAATAATTAGTGTTTTAACTTATAATCTAATTTGTGCATAGGTCACTTCCAGCCCCATAGTGTGGTGAAGTCTCTGGTGCCCAGCTGGAACACTCTGGTTCTCTTCGAGGTTTCACCCGTCTCCTTCCACCAGGTAGTTCTTCCTATACCACAAGGTAACAACCACACGCTTCTCACCTGTCCAGGTAGCAGTAGTGCAATCTACGGATGGCTGTCTCTCTGTGTGTTTGTCCAGGTTGCAGAGGTGTTGTCAGAGGATAAGTGTCGTCTCTCTCTGAGTGGCTGGTTTCACGGGCCGTCTTTGGAGCGACCACGTCGTCACATCGAGCCCCCCTTCCCAAGGAGCCCCCACCTTCCCAGAGATGTAAGTGTGTGTTTGTTCTGAAAGAGTGAACTCACAGCCGTAGAGCAAGGATGTAGTCACATGACATAAATAAATGTGCGTGTGTGTGTGTGCATTTTACCTGAGTGTGTATTTTGTGTCTGTTCACAGGAGACACTGCTGCTAGAGTGGCTGAATCCACTGTATCTGGACGTTGACTACCAGTCACAGGTTCAGCAAGAGTTCGAGGACAGCTCTGAGATCCAGCTCAATAATTTCCTCAAAGTAACCCATTACTCTACCTCTTCATTTCTCCATCTCTCCTGCTGCCTCTCTCCTGGTTGACAGTGTCTCTCTCTACAGGAGGAGAAGTTTAAGGAGGTGAGTGAAGCACTGCGATCGACTGAGGTCCAGTGGACCAAGCGAGGTCCTCCCAACAGGAGGTGAGCCTGTCCAGTCATTTGTTTGTGTGAGTGAGAGAGATATCCCTAAGGTGTTATGATGCGTGTAAATGTATATGATGTGTGTAAATATTTTTGTGTGTATGTGCATTGTGCAGATGTTATGAAGTGGCTTCGTTAGAGTCCTTCCCCCAGTGTGTGAATGCATGCTGGGAGCTGCTGTGCTCGGAGGCGTTCTTCCTGCTTCTGTCCAACTTCACTGGCCTGAGACTGCACTACCTCAGCCCCAGTGACGAAGACGAGGAGGAAGAGAAGGACCAAGAAGATGAGGAAGAGAGAGAAGCCACAGGGTCATCTGGGGACACACCATCAGCTAATAAGAATAACAAAGGTGTGTTGCTTGTTTGTGTCTGTATGTGTTTTTTTTGTGTGTGTGGGTTTGTGTATGTGTGTTGACCCCTGTGTGTATCCTCAGATCTGTGTGTTTGTGAGCCTTGACCTTTCTGTACCTCCTCAGGACTGAATATGCCTTTGTAAATATGTGTTGACCCCTCTGTGTGTATCCTCAAGAGCCGAGCACGCCGGTGTGTGTTGGAGAGCTGCGGCGCTGGGCTCACGGGGCTACACACTACTGCACGATGGAGACGCATCAAGAGCGGAGTACGCCCTTGACCTACTGCTGCCCCCTGAGCTGTCCTGGTCAGTCACACACGCTTAATCAGACACTCATGCTTAAGCACACACACAGACACACAATGTAGGTTAGAATCATAGTTTTAGGAACTATTTGCAAAGTTGTAAGTGCAAATGTTTTCATACACAATATCAACTCCAAAGTGTGATAACTGTCTTTTTATTTCTCAGACTGGCAGACTGAGTTTGGGGGCTTCACCTCTTACGTTGCTAATGAAGAGGATGAGGAGGTGAGTGATGTCACTGTTCAAATGGCAACTGATTAACTAGATTCCTATGATTGTCATGGTTGTCATTTCTCATCGGTGTCCTCCTGTCCGCAGCTCCTGACGGTGTATCCAGAGGAGAACTCCCTGGCTCTTGTATACAGGGACAAAGAGACTCTCAAATTTGTCAAACATATCAATCACAGAAGCTCCACCCTACCTATTGGTGATCCTTGTAGGAGAGCAGTTTATGACTTCTCCTTTGTGTATTATGAATGAGTTTTTGTGTGGGTGTTGAGGTGTGTGTGTTTGTAATATAACATCACTGTGAGGGGTGGTTGGTCTACTCTAAAGCTCCATGATGTCATGTGTTCTTAATTAAAGTGAACAGGCAGGGATACCCTGTTACCATGGTTACCTGGTTTTAGTCGGTAGCCACAGAGTAACGCAGATAAAAAATTGTCTACAGTGACAGCATTTGGTAGCATTTTGTGTTCATTATCGTGTGTCATTATTGTGGCCCTGTATGGCTGAGTTGGTAGAGCATGGCGTTAGCAACGCCAGGGTTGTGGGTTTGTTTCCCGGGGCTACCCAGACATAAATGTATGCATGCATGACTGTAAGTCGCGTTGGATAAAAGCATCTGCTAAATGGAATATAATATTATTATTATATATTGCTAGCTTATTTGTATGTGTCTGTAGTATGTATTCAAACTATCTTACAGTATTCATGCTGTCACTGTAAAAATGAATCTGTCTGCAAGGAAAGTAAACTACAGACCAGTAATTGAACACCGTCCACTCCCATGTTAAATTCTTCACTTGGATACTCCTGAGTGGCGCAGTGGTCTAAGGCACTGCATCGCAGTGCTAACTGTGCCACTAGAGATCCTGGTTCGAAACCAGGCTCTGTCGTAGCCGGCCGCGACCGGGAGACTCATGGGCGGCGCACAATTGGCCCAGCGTCGTCCAGGGTAGGGGAGGGAATGGCCGGCAGGGATGTAGCTCAGTTGATAGAGTATGGCGTTTGCAACGCCAGGGTTGTGGGTTCGATTCCCATGGGGGGCCAGTATAAAAAATAAAATAAATAAAAAATATGTATTCACTAACTGTATGTCGCTCTGGATAAGAGCGTCTGCTAAATGACGTAAATGTAAATGGATACCAAACTGAATAACAAATTAGTAATAACAGCTAGATGTTTGGCAGATATCTGATTTCACTAATCTTTTTTATTTATTTTTTATTGGCCCATCCCCTCTTCTTACAGCTTTTGTTGTTGTTACATTTATATATGACTCATATTTTACATACATGGCACTTTTTTTTACACAGTAGTTACAGTGGGGAAAAAAGTATTTAGTCAGCCACCAATTGTGCAAGTTCTCCCACTTAAAAAGATGAGAGAGGCCTGTAATTTTCATCATAGGTACACGTCAACTATGACAGACAAAATGAGGGAAAAAAATCCTGAAAATCACATTGTAGGATTTTTAATGAATTTATTTGCAAATTATGGTGGAAAATAAGTATTTGGTCAATAACAAAAGTTTCTCAATACTTTGTTATATACCCTTTGTTGGCAATGACACAGGTCAAACGTTTTCTGTAAGTCTTCACAAGGTTTTCACACACTGTTGCTGGTATTTTGGCCCATTCCTCCATGCAGATCTCCTCTAGAGCAGTGATGTTTTGGGGCTGTCGCTGGGCAACACGGACTTTCAACTCCCTCCAAAGATTTTCTATGGGATTGAGATCTGGAGACTGGCTAGGTCACTCCAGGACCTTGAAATGCTTCTTACGAAGCCACTCCTTCGTTGCCCAGGCGGTGTGTTTGGGATCATTGTCATGCTGAAAGACCCAGCCACGTTTCATCTTCAATGCCCTTGCTGATGGAAGGAGGTTTTCACTCAAAATCTCACGATACATGGCCCCATTCATTCTTTCCTTTACATGGATCAGTCGTCCTGGTCCCTTTGCAGAAAAACAGCCCCAAAGCATGATGTTTCCACCCCCATGCTTCACAGTAGGTATGGCATTCTTTGTCCTCCAAACACGACGAGTATATTTTGGTTTCATCTGACCATATGACATTCTCCCAATCCTCTTCTGGATCATCCAAATGCACTCTAGCAAACTTCAGACGGGCCTGGACATGTACTGGCTTAAGCAGGGGGACACGTCTGGCACTGCAGGATTTGAGTCCCTGGCGGCGTAGTGTGTTACTGATGGTAGGCTTTGTTACTTTGGTCCCAGCTCTCTGCAGGTCATTCACTAGGTCTCCCTGTGTAGTTCTGGGATTTTTGCTCACCGTTCTTGTGATCATTTTGACCCCACGGGGTGAGATCTTGCGTGGAGCCCCAGATCGAGGGAGATTATCAGTGGTCTTGTATGTCTTCCATTTCCTAATAATTGCTCCCACAGTTGATTTCTTCAAACCAAGCTGCTTACCTATTGCAGATTCAGTCTTCCCAGCCTGGTGCAGGTCTACAATTTTGTTTCTGGTGTCCTTTGACAGCTCTTTGGTCTTGGCCATAGTGGAGTTTGGAGTGTGACTGTTTGAGGTTGTGGACAGGTGTATTTTATACTGATAACAAGTTCAAACAGGTGCCATTAATACAGGTAACGAGTGGAGGACAGAGGAGCCTCTTAAAGAAGAAGTTACAGGTCTGTGAGAGCCAGAAATCTTGCTTGTTTGTAGGTGACCAAATACTTATTTTCCACCATAATTTGCAAATAAATTCATAAAAAATCCTACAATGTGTTTTTCTGGAAAAAAAATTCTCAATTTGTCTGTCATAGTTGACGTGTACCTATGATGAAAATTACAGGCCTCTCTCATCTTTTTAAGTGGGAGAACATGCACAATTGGTGGCTGACTAAATACTTTTTTTCCCCACTGTACATAGCAAAATATAGTTATTTGATATACATTGCATAGTTCTTAAACACATCGGTATACATTATATAGTTTTCAGTCACCTTAGTGAAAATATTGAAATAATGGTCGCAATCTGACTGTGAAATTTCGACAAAGGATGGAGCTACAGATTGTTATACCAGATAATGTGAGTTAACCAGAGTTTTTTGGTATCCATTAGTGAGAGATACAGGTTAGGTACTGTTTGGTGTAGCACAGAGAATTTTTGACCAACCTTAACTTTGCGACACTATCTTTGTTCTCGATTCGGACAAACGTATCTTCTAAAATGTCTGTGTCCAATTGCAAGTGGTGCGAAAATGCTACATTATAAATACATGTTTTGCTCCATTAAGGAATCTAACGATGTGTAAACCGCAATCTTATATATTTCAAATATTCTCCCATCGATCGAGATAGGTGTGTCATCATGACAACTAGGAAACGGGGAAATTTTTGACGAATTAGCAAATTGGAAATGTATGAGTTTCCTAGTTCCAACTAGCATGTGAAAGCCGCATAATCTCTCGTGGACAGATGAAATGTCGAGAAACTGTCAAGGCTCACAGAATGTTGTTATTACTAGCAGCAGTAGTTTTGGGTTTTCATCATTGATTACTTGGACGAATCAAGATTGGGCGAAGGCGGTGCTTAAACTGGTGCGGTTATTTTCAAGCCCGTGTGCGGATGATAAACGATTGGCTATATCTGTAGCTAGGATCAACAGTGAAATATAGAGAATGTGTTTGTGATTATTACAATTTTGCAGCTGTGATCAAAGAGGATACTTGAGGATGAACAGTAGTCTAACCCGTTTAATGTGTGTGGGTGTTTGACAATAACACAGCACCACAGCTATATTTCAGCACTAGGGTTTATTCATCGATCCTGATATTTTAGCTTTGCACACTGTGAAGCACTGGCATATCAGATTCTGAGAGAGGAAGAGAGGGCTAAAGTCTGTATTTTGAGTTCACCTATCGGAATTTTCCTGGAAGTGGCTGTCTGATTAATAGTGAGGCCATTTCCTGTCAAACCTAGATAAGACCTACAGTTTACTGTCAGACCTTATGTGGGCCTTGCTCACTTCATTTTTTGTTATTGCTCCTTTCTATTCTGTTATAGCCTCCATCTGGCCTGTTTTTGTCCCCAAGCAGTTGCCATAGTTTCAGTCTGTAACAGAGGTTTTCATTTGAAAGAGAACATTTATTTCCTTGTTAAATGTATCCTACCTTCTCTGAAATAATCACTTGTCTGACAATGGATGTGCATGTAAGGCACCCCCCTTACATTCAAAATGGCGCAGTGATTACTTTGAGGAAGGATTATACATGTCAACAGCATTTAAACTGGGCAAATTAATAACATCACCCCTGGACCTGGTTCCAAAAACCCAAAATAACAGTACATATATCTATATAGGCCTAAATAAAATAACCTCTTTCTTATTTTGTATTTTCCTTCTCACTCGATTCCTTTTGCCTTTAGTGATGATATCATTTCAACATTGTAATTAGCTACACAGTTGCAAGCAAATGGCTACAGCAGTAAAGCTACTTCCTTCCCGTAGAGATACGTGATTCTAACCAATAGGGAAGCGGCATGTTCTTTCTCACCAATCACAGTGCCTCGAGGTTCCCCTGTAGCCAATCGCCTGTCAGGAAATTATTACTGTATCTGTACTTGTTCCTCTGGTCAGGACGCGTTGCAGTCCTTACAAAGTTTTTTTTCTTGTAAGGTAAGTTAACAATACAATTATGATTTTACTTTAAACCCAAAATGAAATTACAGCCTATACAACAGTTAATGCCACAAATGACAGTAAACAAATACATAACAGTACAAGTCAATCATGAAAGAAAATTTTCTCAAGTTGCTATGATTCCTTTCTATTGTTGATTAGGCTACTGTTTTGTAACAACTTTAATGTATAATGATTAAAACTTTACCAGTAGACTTTTGTATTATTGAAGTTCAATAGGCGGTGTTTGGTGGAGCTTAATCTACTATAAAGTAGGCCTACTTTTCTAGTTTCCTAAAAGTCTGAACCGCACTGTGTCCAACGTGGTCTCAGAGCATTTCGTATTATTCTGTACGTAAATGCGAGAAGCGCCATCCATTTAGATGACATGTTACATTTCGTATGGTATGTATTAATTTGTGGAAGCCATCATCAATTTTGTATGATATGTTACTAATGACTATTAATATGATATGTTACGAATTGCAATTCATACAATATGGTCTGAATTTCCAAAATGAATGATATGCTACAAATTTCAATTTGTTGTGACTAAAGTTAGCTAGGTGGCTAATGCTAACATTAGCTAGCTCTAGGGGTTAGGGTTAAGGTTGGGAGGTAGGTTAAAGGGTTAGGGAAGAGTTAGGTTAGGGGAAGGTTTCGCTAAAACAGTTATGGTTAGGGGAAGTTACTAATTAGCTAAAATGCTAAAGTTGTCAGTGAGATTCGAACACGTTCGCATTATACGCCCACCCATCCACCCCGACCAACCACCCTCCTTTAGTTTTTGCCTTAAGTAACCTATCTTATGTAACCATACCAAATGTAAATGATAAGAAGCTGTCTGTGCTCTTTTAATGTCCTTACTACTGAATAGTGTTGGTTCCAGGTGCGTAGGAGTCAAAATAAGAATACTGAAAGAGATGGAGAACCGCACACTGTCGAAAAAATGAATAAATCCTAAACTGAGGCTTGAATGCTAAATATAGATGTTTATTAGAACATTATGATGCCCAAAAAATCTAACAAAACACCAAAGTTTCGGCCTTAGGCCATTCTCAGTGTAAATATACCTTTCATTTATTTGGGCACCATGATGTTCTAACATCTTTATTTTGCATTCAAGCCTCAGTTTTGGATTTATTCATTTTTTCGACAGTGTGCGGGTCTCCATGTCTTTCACAATACCAAACGTAACATATCATACTAATTTGAGTGATACGGATTTACATTTACTATGTTACGTCTAGTCTATGAGACCAGTCTGCTGTGTCATACTCTTGTCTCATAGCAATAGAGAATGTAATTAAATTCCTGTCATCATGTACATGTGACTCACGGGACCCGCGTTTTCACAGAACTGCATATCCCATAGTGCTACCTGTCTTGTAGGCCCAGTAGTCTAACCCAATGATGTATATAAACCCGAGATTGCTGATGCAATGTATTGGCCAATTAGAGGCTTTGAAGCCACCGGTTGGCCATATTGGCACTTCTGCAGAAAAGCAGTATTTACATAGGAATTAATGGAATTCTTCAGTATTTCATTTAAATGTTTCAAGGGCAAAATTACATTTATTCAAGTATTTTGTTGTAGTTCTTTCTACATTTACATTTTACATTTTAGTCATTTAGCAGACGCTCTTATCCAGAGCGACTTACAGTTAGTGAATACATATTTTTTTTATACTGGCCCTCCGTGGGAATCAAACCCACAACCCTGGCGTTGCAAACTCCATGCTCTATCAACTGAGCTACATCCCTGCCGGCCATTCCCTCCCCTACCCTGGACGACGCTGGGCCAATTGTGCGCCGCCCATGAGTCTCCCGGTCGCGGCCGGCGGCGACAGAGCCTGGATTCGAACCAGGATCTCTAGTGGCACAGTTAGCACTGCGATGCAGTGCCTTAGACCACTGCGCCACTCATTCTAAAAATGATACTTTAAGGAAAATGTTTTGATATATTTTCATTTTTTATTGGTATGCTTAGCTCACATAATATGATTCAAAAGTATGCATTAAGGTGTCTGTAATAGAATAAACGTGTCAAAAACAAATAAATGCATTCTAAAATGTTTGTAGATTCAAAACAGCGCCCCCTGTCAGTCAATCAATCAATCAATCAATTTTATTTTATATAGCCCTTCTTACATCAGCTAATATCTCGAAGTGCTGTACAGAAACCCAGCCTAAAACCCCAAACAGCTAGTAATGCAGGTGTAGAAACCACGGTGGCTAGGGAAAACTCCCTAGAAAGGGCGAAAACCTAGGAAGAAACCTAGAGAACCAGGCTATGAGGGGTGGCCAATCCTCTTCTGGCTGTGCCGGGTGAAGATTATAACAGAACCATGCCAAGATGTTCAAAAATGTTTCATAAGTGACAAGCATGGTCAAATAATAATCAGGAATAAATCTCAGTTGGCTTTTCATAGCGATCATTAAGAAGTTGAAAACAGCAGGTCTGGGACAGGTAGGGGTTCCATAACCGCAGGCAGAACAGTTAAAGAAACTGGAATAGCAGCAAGGCCAGGCGGACTGGGGACAGCAAGGTCACCACGGCCGGGTCCATATGGTCCTAGGGCTCAGGTCTCTCGTTGGCTTTTCATGTGATCATTAAGAGTTGAAAACAGCAGGTCTGGGACAGGTAGGGGTTTCGTAACCATAGGCAGAACAGTTGAAACTGGAATAGCAGCAAGGCCAGGCGGACTGGGGACAGCAAGGTGTCATCATGCCCGGTAGTCCACTGTCCTAGGGCTCAGGTTCTCAGAGAGAAAGAGAGAACGAGAGAATTAGAGAGGCATACTTAAATTCACACAGGACACTGGATAAGACAGGAGAAGTACTCCAGGTATAACCAACTAACCCCAGCCCCCGACACATAAACTACTGCAGCATAAATACTGGAGGCTGAGACAGGAGCGGTCCGGAGACACTGTGGCCCCATCCGAAGAAACCCCGGACGGGCCAAACAGGAAGGATATAACCCCACCCACTCTACCAAAGCACAGCCCCACCACTAGAGGGATATCCTCAACCAACTTCAATCCTGAGACAAGGCCAGTGTGCCCCCAGAGGTCTCCACCACAGCACCAGAAACGGGCTATACACTAGATGTCAGTCATGTCAGTATAGTCTAGCTCGCTAGTTTGTAGTCTTAAAAACCGGAAATGAGTTAACTCTGTTTCATTCAGCCATTCCTATGGGGAAAATTAATGGGAAAATAATTGGATTTTGGGATAAACACCAAAAAATAAAGTCTGAGGTAACACAGGCTTAGGAGAGTTTATACATTTTGTTCTATGAGATAATATTAGTTAGTTAACATGGCTTTTATGAATTATGAAGCATTTATGTGTGTTATGTCTTTATTATACCGTAAATGCTTCAAAATTCACAAAAAGGGACGTTAGCTGATAAATAAAAAATTATCTCATAGAACAAAACATATAAGATCTCCTAAGTCTGTGTTTACCACAGGCCTTATTTTCTGTGTTTATTGAAAAACCCTACAAAAACTCCATTCATTTTCCCGTAAGCTTTGCCCAACTAACCATTAATATTGCTCTCTATAGACTGTACAATATAAATATTCACTACAAAAAAAGAAACCAACCAATTCAACTTGTTTGGCAGTCTGTACCTTGTAGACTGATTCTCGTTTTCATCCAAATCAAAGGAATGGCATTCACTGAATTAACCCAATGTCCAGGCAATCCTTTGGTTGACATATGGCAGGATAATTTTAGTATTTGACGCTGCAGTGGTGGATGTTAAATGTTGTATTATTAAACTCTTGATGATGACATAATCCTCATACACTCTATGGCAGGGTTCTTCAATTCCGGTCCTGGAGGGCCGAAACACCTGTCACGATCGTTGTAAGAGGCAGACCAAGGCGCAGCGTGATAGGCGTACATCTTTTAATGAGTACTTGACACCAACAACAAAACAATACGTGACGTCTAAAGGTTCACCAACACAAACCTATACAGAACAAGATCCCACAAATAACTAGTGCCCACAGGCTGCCTAAGTATGGTTCCCAATCAGAGACAACGAGAATCAGCTGCCTCTGATTGGGAACCACCCTGGCCAACATAGAAAACAAGAACTAGAACAAAAACATAGAAACTACAACATAGACACTACACACCCTGGCTCAACTTTTAAGAGTCCCCAGAGCCAGGGCGTGACAGTACCCCCAAAGGCGCGGACTGCGACCGCGCCAACCAAACACAACAGGGGAGGGGCCGGGTGGGCATTCCGCCTCAGAGGCGGATCCGGCTCCGGGCGTGACCACCACTCTCTCGCTACCCCACCGTAGCGCCCCTGGTCTGGTCCCGCTGGCCGAGCTGGACTGGACACCGGTGGAGCGGATTGCTCAGGCTCGGTGTGGAGCAGCGGCCCGCTGTGCCGGCTGACGCGCTGACCACTGGCATGGTGCGGGAGCAGGCACGGGCCGGGCGGGCTGACGCGCGCACCACTGGCTAGTGCGGGGAGCAGGAACGGGCCGGACCGGGCTGACGACGCCGCACCACTGGCTTGGTGCGGGGAGCAGGACGGGCCGGACCGGCTGACGACGCCACCACTGGCTTGGTGCGGGGAGCAGGAACGCCGGACCGGCTGACGGCGCGCACCACTGGCTTGGAGCGGGGAGCAGGAAGCGGCCGGACCGGGCTGGCGACTACGCGCACCACTGGCTTGGTGCGGGGAGCAGGAACGGGCCGGACCGGGCTGACGACGCGCACCACTGGCTTGGTGCGGGAGCAGGAACGGGCCGACCGGGCTGGCGACGCGCACCACTGGCTTGGGGCGGGAGCAGGAACGGGCCGGACCGGGCTGGCGGCACGCACCACTGGCTTGGTGCGGGGAGCAGGAACGGGCCGGACCGGGCTGGCGACGCGCACCACTGGCTTGGTGCGGGGAGCAGGAACAGGCCGGACCGGGCTGGCGACGCGCACCACTGGCTTGGTGCGAGGGAGCAGGAACGGGCCGGACCGGGCTGGCGACGCGCACCACTGGCTTGGTGCGGGGAGCAGGAACATGCCGGACCGGGCTGGCGACCGCACCACAGGCTTGGTGCGAGGGCGGGAACGGGCCGACCGGTGGCGCACGCACCACAGGCTTGGTGCGGGGAGCAGGAACGGGCCGGGCCGGCTGGCGCGCGCACCACTGGCTTGTGCGGGGAGCAGGAACGCCGGGCTGGCGCGGCACCACAGGCTTGGTGCGGGGAGCAGGAACAGGCCGGACCGGGCTGGCGGCGCGCACCACAGGCTTGGTGCGAGGGACAGGAACAGGCCGGACCGCACTGGGGAACACACACCACTGGCCTTGTGTGGGGATCAGGAACGGGCCGGACCGGACTGGTAACACACCCCAGTACCTCTCGCCGTGCCTCTACACTCTCCTTCCCCCTCATGACCAATGGCCCCCGTAACCTTGTGGCCTCCTCTCCTAGTCCGCAAACTCGCCCTGTAGCTGCCTCCAGCAGCCCCGTCGTCCATGCCGTGTGCCCCCCCCAAAAAAATTACTTGGGGTTGCCTCTAGCCTGTCCGACGACGGCCCGGTTGGCGCCGCTTCTCCTCTCCTGCCTGGGCATCCTCCCTCATCGCCCTCCGGTAGCGGACGGCCTCCTCCTCTGTGATTCTCCCCCAACCGAGGAGGACATCTACCAGAGTAACCTCCTGTTCCATACCCGGCGTTTGCTCCTGCACACGCTGCTTGGTCCTATTCTGGTGGGATCTTCTGTCACGATCGTTGTAAGAGGCAGACCAAGGCGCAGCGTGATAGGCATACATCTTTTAATGAGTACTTGACACCAACAACAAAACGATACGTGACGTCTAAAGGTTCACCAACACAAACCTATACAGAACAAGATCCCACAAATAACTAGTGCCCACAGGCTGCCTAAGTATGGTTCCCAATCAGAGACAACGAGAATCAGCTGCCTCTGATTGGGAACCACCCTGGCCAACATAGAAAACACGAACTAGAACAAAAACATAGAAACTACAACATAGACACTACACACCCTGGCTCAACTTTTAAGAGTCCCCAGAGCCAGGGCGTGACAACACCTCTGTTTTTTATCCTCTCCTTCTAATCAGGGGCTAATTCAGACCTGGGACACCAGGTGAGTGCAATTAACTACCAGGTAGAAATAAAAAACAGAAGTGTTTCGGCCCTCCAGGACCGGGAATTGAAGAAC
>NW_025538899.1:0-15985 GCF_020615455.1 Coregonus clupeaformis | reverse complement strand
ACCCTTGAAAAATATCCCGCCCCACGGAAGAATCACTATGGTGACGAGAGTGTTTGGTGATGTCTATCAGTGAAACAAAAGGTACGTTCAGTTTTCAAACTTGAAAAGCACCCACATCATGCAACGAATAAAACGTGTGTTGTTTATGAGCTAACGTTACCAAATCGAAATAAAACAACTGTTTGATTAAGTTTGATAACAAGCTAGCTAACGACATTAGCTGTTTTTCTTTGCTAGCTTGTTTCTCTCTGCCTAGCTGCTAGCTTCCACTCTTTCTTGCTAACCCGTCCCTAGCTAGTTTGCTTACTTTCCTGTGTCAACCACAGTAGCTGCACATGCACAAAAGTTGGCTCTAGCTTTGTGTCATTTGGTTCTTTTCATTATCATATGGACAACATTGCATCTTTGAAATGCAAGCGTTTAACGTTACATATCTGATGTGATATGAATTGTGATATTGTTTGCTATCTTCTTCAGCCCTGTTTTTAATGGAGAAGTGATGGAAGTGGCACACTCTGCATCAGAGACATTCACAGACAGTCAAAGGAAGAAGACCCCTCTTCCCCTGTGCCAACTGGTGGAGGACACAAAAATAAGTCCCTCTAATGTCCCTCATCACCTACTAGAGACCCGTAGGGACCCTTACACTTAAACAATTTGATATCTCAGTCATATATTTAACAGGCTATATTCAGTCAAGAATAATATGTTTATTGTAGTAGAGCGCTAGGGCTAGAACTATAATATGCATGCTCATGATGCTATCTGAGTTACCGTAGCCTACATTATGCAGTGTGTGATTCCTCAGGCGCTTGATAATATTTTCCACTTGTTTTGGGTTTTAATATTTACTTCATTTAGCAAATGCTCTTATCAAGAGCGACTTACAGTAGTGAGTCGCATACATGTTCATACTTTTCCCCGTTACTGGTCCTCCAGGGAATCAAACCCACAACCCTGGCATTGCAAGCGTCATGCTCTACCAATTGAGCCACACGGGACTAAGCAGATGGTGAAGACATCTCATTTATATTATACTTTCCAGAAACCTATACCAAACTCAAGAGCAACAGTGCAATCCATGCAGAACCCTCAGCACTTCACTTCAGTGGGTTTAAACTGGGGAAGGATTATCAGAGGACCTTGGTGAGTGAAGCAAAGAGTGTTGACTGTTCCAAGAGAACAAAAGACAAAGCACTGACTTTAGATGGATTGTGCCGATATATGCACTTCATGTACCAGTACATTCTTAACAAGGCGTCATGTAATTCATCTTTGTTTTAATCTTCTCAGAAACTTATCAACATATCATCTGAAGTGATCAACATTCACATTATCCCCACCCAAACAAAGCACTTCCAAACGAAATATTTAAAAAAGGTGTTTGTTTATTACTATTTGATGTCATGTTATGCATTCCGTCTATGATCTTTGATTCGTATGCGTGTCAGTGTTGATGGTTAATTCCTCCATTTTGATATTCTATGCAGCATCGTCTTGTCCCCGGACTGTCCTACACAGTGAAAGTACAACTTCTGTCCTAAAGAATGGCGCTACTTCTACGACTGTATTCGGGTTCATTGCAAGGTTGGAATCCAGTGCTATGTTCATTTCTAATCAAGTTCAGCTTGCCGTCATGCCTGACAGTGATCTCTTCAACTTCTACTTCCAATCTATTCAACTGTCCATCAAAAGAGGGGATTTGCTGTGTTTATGCATCACATGTTGTTTGTTGTCAACGTTTCTCTCCATAGTTGCTGCATGGTAAGCCTGGTCCCAGATCAGTTTGTGCTGTCTTGCAAACTTCTAAGGTCATTGTCACTCCATGGCAAACTGATCTGGAACCAGTCTACTTACTGCTAGGAGGTTCCCTCCTGCTTAGAACTCCAGGAAATGAATGCATCAGGGAGCATTGTTATTCTCTCTCAATCTCTCTCGAGCGGGAAGAGAATTTACAGGTTCCAGTCCATGCCTACCCCATCATCGATGACTTGCACATCCCAACACACATCACCATACCAGCTGTCCCACTGGGCCAAAGGTGAGGTGAAGTGGACAATCGTGTCTCACTGTGCATCTTTGCCCTTTGAATAGTCTTTAAACCCACCAATGAACCTTCATAAAAGGATTGTACATGAGTTGCATGGCCACTCAAATCCCTTACAGAAAAAACACAATTTCACATGTGAAATCATGTGTTTTTGGAACACTTCACATATGATCACGTTTCCACACGTGTAGTTTAATTTTATCACATGTTACTTTAAATGTTGTCGCAAGTTATCACATTAACTTCACATAAGATCACATATGATCACACGAAAACATGTGTTTTTGGAACACTTCACATGTGAAATTCACATGTTCTTTCTGTAAGGGATAGGTTACAGCTACAGCCTAGTCTGCTAAGTAGTTGCTAAGTGCACCAGTTTCTGAATTAGCCTGCCAGATAAACATGATGAGTGGCAACAAAGGCTTGTTTGAGGAATAAACTCAGTGTGTTATTATGGTCATGTAACGCATCATAAACATTGGTTTTTAATAATCTCTGTTGACACTAACGATGCGGTGAGCAGTCAATATATTAGAGTCCATTTGCACAGTAGATAGCTAATTGTAGTTCTCTAAGTAAGCCGTATGCTGGGGTATATTTTTTATTTATTTATTTCACCTTTATTTAACCAGGTAAACCAGTTGAGAACAAGTTCTCATTTACAACTGCGACCTGGCCAAGATAAAGCAAAGCAGTGCGATAAAAACAACAACACAGAGTTACATATGGGGTAAAACAAAACAAAGTCAAAAATACAATATTTTTTAAATATTTCGTATATGCTAGGGTCAGTAGTATTTGTCTTGCATGTTCAACAATCTTCAGTCAAAACAATACACTTGGAAAGAGAATACTTTTTAAAAAATCCAAATATAAACATTTGTAAGGCCATAGAGATACAATATAGTAATTATTTACATTTTACAGATTGTGACACAATCCACCTCACAATTTTTATAGGAGGGCATTTTTATCTCTTGATAAAAATGATTGTCTTTGAACTGAGTGGCTGGCTGAATTTGATTTAGCTTTACATTTTATTGTAGGTCTCAATGAAAATGTAGGCTGTTGTCCTTTCTCTCTGGGGCTGTGTGATATACAGTACCAGTCAAAAGTGTGGACACACCTACTCATTCAAGGGTTTTTCTGTATTTGTAAAAAAATTACATTGTAGAATAATAGTGAAGACATCAAAACTATGAAATAACACATATGGAATCATGTAGTAACCAAAAAAGTGATAAACAAATCAAAATATATTTTATATTTAAGATTCTTAAAATAGCCACCCTTTGCCTTGATGACAGCTTTATACACTCTTGGCATTCTCTCAACCAGCTTCACCTGGAATGCTTTTCCAACAGTCTTGAAAGAGTTCCCACATATGCTGAGCACTTGTTGGCTGCTTTTCCTTCACTCTGCCGTCCGACTCATCCCAAACCATCTCAATTGGGTTGAGGTCGGGGATTGTGGAGGCCAGGTCATCTGATGCAGCACTCCATCCTCTCCTTCTTGGTAAAATAGCCCTTACACAGCCTGGAGGTGGGTTGGGTCATTGTCCTGTTGAAAAACAAATGATAGTCCCACTAAGCCCAAACCAGATGGGATGGCGATCGCTGCAGAATGCTGTGGTAGCCATGCTGGTTAAGTGTGCCTTGAATTCTAAATAAATCACAGACAGTGTCACCAGCAAAGCACCATAACACCTCCTCCTCCATGCTTTACGGTGGGAACTACACATGCGGAGATCATCCGTTCACCAACACCGCGTATCACAAAGACACGGCGGTTTGAACCAAAAATCTCCAATTTGGACTCCAGATCAAAGGACAGATTTCCACCGGTCTAATGTCCATTGCTCATGTTTCTTGGCCCAAGCAGGTCTCTTATTATTATTGGTGTCCTTTAGTAGTGGTTTCTTTGCAGCAATTCGACCATGAAGGCCTGATTCACACAGTCTCCTCTGAACAGTTGACGTTTAGATGTGTCTGTTACTTGAACTCTGTGGAATCATTTATTTGGGTTGCAATTTCTGAGGCTGGTAACTCTAATGAACTTATCCCTCTACAGCAGAGGTAACTCTGGGTCTTCTATTCCTGTGGTGGTCCCCATGAGAACCAGTTTCAACGTTCTTGAAATGTTCCGTATTGACTGACCTTCATGTCTTAAAGTAATGATGGACTGTCGTTTCTCTTTGCTTATTTGAGCTGTTCTTGCCATAATATGGACTTGGTCTTTTATCAAATAGGGCTATCTTCTGTATACTCCCCTACCTTGTCACAACACAACTGATTGGCTCAAACTCATTAAGAAGGAAATAAATTCCACAAATTAACTTTTAACAAGGCACACCTGTTAATTGAAATGCATTCCAGGTGACTACCTCATGAAGCTGGTTGAAAGAATGCCAAGAGTGTGCAAAGCTGTCATCAAGGCAAACGATGGCTATTTGAAGAATCTCAAATATAAAATATATTTTGATTTGTTTAACACCTCTTTGGTTACTACATGTTTCCATATGTGTTATTTCATAGTTTTGATGTCTTCACTAATATTCTACAATGTAAAAAATAAGAAAAAAACCCCTTGAATGAGTAGGTGTGTCCAAACTTTGACTGGTGGTGTATATGCTTGTTATCTTTGACCTTTGACCTGTCTTTGACCTTCCAGTGTCAGCCATGTGATCCCTCTGAGCTGCAGCTGTCCCATTGACTTTGAGTTCCAGGTGTACATCATCCAGCCACACAAGGCCTTCTCGGTCCAGCCCCTGTCAGGTAACTCCAATCAGCAGACTTGGTAGCACTTTACATTAGGCCACTGAATAAAGTAGTAATAACACAGTCCTTAACAAGATAGCAACAACATCCTACCTGCTCACTCAGACAGACAGTGAGGAAAACCCCTGTATTATTCTATCTACAGTAGGTATATATTATTTGATTAATGTATTAAGCCTGTGAGTCTATTTGCCAGATATGTATCAATTCATTTTTTTATATTTGATGGTAGGATCATTTCTGGTTCACAATAAGGTTCCAGCTATGTTTTTGTGTTAGTTCCTTGAGGTGATTAGTTAAAACTTTGAACCACATAAAACATTTTTGCTGGCTCCCAGAGACCCAGACTCACCTGTATAAACTCACGTAATATTATTAGCTGATTACCTAGCCCTGACCTGTGATTCCTCAACATCACCATCATGTCTTGTGTCTGAATTACTGTGGAAAGATGCTCATAGTCTGCAACTGCCACCTTGACACAAAGCAGTCAGGGACTCAGTGCATCTAGCACAGGGGGAGCTGTGTTGTTTTGTCTCTGGCATGGATGGTGATGCTTTCCAGGCAATGCGTGATGATGGATTTCGGGGTTACGCAAATAGCCTAGTACTCAGACTGGGTAGAGATGTCTGAAAAGTATCTCTCTATGTTTCCCATGGTTTGAGGGTATTGAAGTGTTGAGTTTAGGTAGGCCTACGTATTGTTTTCCTTTAACAAATGCGTTACATTCAAGACCGGTATAATCCTTTGTTTGTGTGTGATTCTAGGAGTGATTCCAGCCAATGGGAAGGTGGAGGTGACCGTCACTTTCAGGCCGTTCCAGTATGACACGTCCCAGGTCACTCTACAAGTGGTCATCTCCCAGTTCAATTCCAAACCCTACGTCTGCACCCTCAACGGGTCCTCCATGCCCCACCTGGCTCTCTGGTATCTCAGATCCATTTTGAAATGTTACAGGTTAATTCATCAAACATTATATTGAATTATGTCACTTTTGCCAGGTCATAGTTACAATGACAAGACTGGTATATATACCAGTCTTTTATATATATATATATATATATATATATATATATATATATATATATATATATATATATATATATATGGTCAGCAAAGTTCCTGTTTTCTTGGTTTGTATCACGTTATTGCTTGTTATTTGGTGTCATTGTGAGTTCCATCAATGAATGCACTGAGCCAAATATATTTATTTTACTGATAAGAATGGAAACGTGATTGTTAAGTGGTTACGCACATTTCATAGAGCAACTGCTGAGAGAGAGACCAAGTGCTGCACATGTACTGTATTGAAACTCTCCATCTGCAAACTTTGAAAATGGAAATTGTTGTCACGGTTTCGGCCGAGGCGGCTCCTCCTCCTTGTTCGGGCAGGTTTCGCCGGTCGTCGTCTCCGGAGTTCTAGCTGCCACCGCTCGATGTTTCTTGTTTGTTTGGTTTTGTCTGTTAGTCACACCTGTTTTGTGTTAGGTCTCAATTAGCACCCTATTTAGTTTCCGTGTTGTTAGGTTTGTGTTGTGTGTGATTGTTGTATCGTGGTTGCGCTACCCGTTTGATACGCTTATTTTCATGAGCTTCCTCCTTGTTGTGTGAGGAGAATTTACGCACCTGTGTGTGCGCTTGTTTATACGCCTGTGTCGTCTTTGCCTCCGGGCTGTTTTGGATTACTTTTCGTGCTCAGTAAAGTCTTGTTGGACTTACCCCTCTGCTGCCTGCGCCTGATTCCACACCACACCCATTCACAGCACCGTGACAGAATCACACACCATTAGATGGAATCAGCAGGAGCACCCGTCGACCCCATGGAGGAGCGTCTCCTTGGACACGAGCACCGGATCAACCGTATCGGCCACGCCTTGGAGGGCGTCATGGACACCCTTCGTCGATGGGAGACCAGCGGGGTTCCCATAGCCCCACCTATCGCACCATCACCTTCACCACCGGATTACCAGCCCGTCCATCGACCGGAACCCAGTGGGATTCGGCTCTCGCTCCCGAGGGCGTACGACGGCACCGCTGCCGGGTGTCAGGGGTTCCTCCTACAAGTGGAGCTCTACATTGCCACCATACACCCGGCGCCCTCGGGATACGAGAGCGTTTCCGCCCCTCATCTCCTGTCTCACCGGCAAGGCGTTGGAGTGGGCCAACGCCGAGTGGAGGGGGAATAGACGCCGCCACGTCACCTATGCGGAGTTCTCCCGCTCGCTTCCGTGCGGTCTTCGACCATCCACCAGAGGGGAGAGCGGCGGGGAACGTCTATTCCACCTCCGACAGGAGATGAGGAGCGCTCAGGCATTCGCGCTGGAGTTCCGGACTCTAGCGGCTGATGCGGGGTGGAATGAGAGGGCCCTCATAGACCACTTTCGATGTAGCCTTCGGGAGGACGCGTCCGCAGGGAGTTGGCCTGCAGGGACAGTACACTAACATTTGACCAGCTGGTGGACATGGCCATTCGACTGGACAACCTGCTGGCGACCCGCAGGACGTCCCAGGTGGGGGCCTCCCATTCCACCCTCCAGCGCCTCCGAGCAGTGTCTGATGGAGCTTGAGGTGCTGGCGCTAGAGGGAGAAGAGGTAGGAGCCCGAGGGGGGCAGTCTCCTGCACCAAGTGTGGGCGCGGAGGGCACACCGCGGCTAGGTGCTGGGGAGGGTCCCCTGGTGAGGGAGAGAGCAGGTCATACAGTGGGGAGCCCACCCAGGTGAGTAGGCGCCCTACTTACCCAGAGCTTTCTGTCGTTCACATTACCTTACCTGTTTGTTTCCCACAGGTTGCACCTCGGTCCCAGCATAAGGCGCTAGTCGATTCAGGCGCAGCTGGGAATTTTGTAGACCGGAGATTCTGTGTTAAGATAGGGATTCCCCTTCTTCCAGTCGAAAAACCCTTTCCTGTACATGCCCTAGATAGTCGTCCGCTAGGATCTGGGTTGATTGGGGGAGGTCACAGGCGCCACTTAGGATGATGACGCATGGGGTCATGAGGAGACGATACAACTCTATCTTATCGACTCTCCCCTCTGCGTATCCGGTGGTACTGGGGCTTCCCTGAGTTGATGACCCATGATCCTACTATTTCGTGGCGAGAGAAGGCTCTTAAAGGGTGGTCTGCTCAGTGTGAGGGGGTTATGTCTGGGTGTTTCCGTAGGGGGCGACCTCGGTGGAGAGTCCGAACCAGATGCCAGCACTGCACATTCCTCCTGAGTATGAGGATTTGGCGCCGTGTTCAGTAAGACCAGAGCGGCACAGTTGCCACCTCATAGACAGGGGGGATTGTGCGATAGACCTCCAGACAGGAGCAGCGCTTCCAGCGGGAGCCATGTGTATCCTTTGTCACAGGAGGAGAAAAGGGGCAATGGAGACTTACATTGCAGAGTCTCTGGGACAGGGATACATACGGGCCCTCCACTTCTCCCGCGTCCTCGAGCTTCTTTTGTGAAGAAAAAAGGATGGAGGTTTAGCGTCCGTGTATTGATTACGCGGTCTCAATCAGGTGACGGTGAAGTACAGCTATCCACTTCCTCTGATTGGGACCATGACGGAGTCCTTACACGGCAAGGTTCTTCACAAAATTGGATCTCAGGAGCGCATATAACTTTGGTGCGCATTAGGAGGGCGATGAGTGGAAGACAGCATTTAGTACTACATCCGGCCATTACGAGTATCTCGTCATGCCATATGGGTTAATGAATGCTCCATCAGTCTTCCAATCGTTTGTAGACGAACTTTTCCGGGACATGCAGGCGCAGGGGAGTAGTGGTGTACACAGATGATATTCTTGTGTACAGTGCTACTGGCCGAGCATGTAGCCCTGGTGCGCAGGGTATTGAGGAGACTGTTGGAGCATGACCTGTATGTCAAAGCTGAGAAATGTCTGTTCTTCCAGGAGTCAGTTTCCTTTTTGGGTTACCAGTTGTCTGCGTCAGGGGTGAGAATGGAGGTGGACGAGTGTCCGCCGTGCGTAATTGGCAAACCCCAACTACGGTTAAAGAGGTGCAGCGGTTCTTGGGTTTTGCGAATTACTACCGGAGGTTTATCCGGGGGTTTTGGACAGGTGGCAGCTCCCATAACGTCTCTTCTGAAGGGGGGTCCAGTGCGCTTGCAGTGGTCAGCTGAGGCGGACAGGGCCTTTGGGAGACTGAAGGACCTGTTTACCCCCTCGGCCCCGGTGTTGGCGCACCCGGATCCCACTTTTATCCCTTCCAAGTTGAGGTGGACGCGTCTGAGGCCGGTATCGGGGCAGTTCTTTCTCAACGATCCGGTACACCACCTAAGCTCCGCGCCCCTGTGCTTTTTATTCTAAGAAGCTCAGTCCGGCGGAGCGGGAATTATGACGTAGGGGACAGGGAGCTGTTAGCCGTAGTACAGGCCCTAAAGGTGTGGGAGGCATTGGCTTGAGGGGGCTCAGCACCCTTTCCTCATTCTGACCGACCATCGTAACCTGGAGTACATTCGGGCAGCTAGGGAGACTGAATCCTCGCCAGGCTCGATGGACTATGTTTCTCGCCCGGTTTGTGTTCAAGATCACTTACATCCCTGGGTCCCAGAACGGGAAGGCAGATGCTCTGTCCCGTCGGTATGACCACGGAGGAGAGGTGCGTGGAGTCCATTCCCATACTACCGGAGTCTTGTCTGGTGGCACCGGTGGTGTGGGAGGTCGATGCGGAGGTCGAGCGGGCGTTACGCACCGAGCCTAGTCCTCCACAGTGTCCGGTGGGTCGGGTGTACGTCCCGCTCGAGGTCGGGATCGGCTGATTTGTTGGGCTCACACGTCCCCCTCCTCTGGACATCCGGGTATTGGCCGGACGGTGCACTGCCTTAGTACGAAGTACTGGTGGCCAACGTTAGCCAGGGATGTGAGGGTTTATGTCTCCTCCTGCTCAGTACAGTGGGGAAAAAAAGTATTTAGTCAGCCACCAATTGTGCAAGTTCTCCCACTTAAAAAGATGAGAGATGCCTGTAATTTTCATCATAGGTACACGTCAACTATGACAGACAAATTGAGGGAAAAAAATCCAGAAAATCACATTGTAGGATTTTTATGAATTTATTTGCAAATTATGGTGGAAAATAAGTATTTGGTCACCTACAAACAAGCAAGATTTCTGGCTCTCACAGACCTGTAACAACTTCTTTAAGAGGCTCCTCTGTCCTCCACTCGTTACCTGTATTACTGGCACCTGTTTGAACTTGTTATCAGTATAAAAGACACCTGTCCACAACCTCAAACAGTCACCTCCAAACTCCACTATGGCCAAGACCAAAGAGCTGTCAAAGGACACCAGAAACAAAATTGTAGACCTGCACCAGGCTGGGAAGACTGAATCTGCAATAGGTAAGCAGCTTGGTTTGAAGAAATCAACTGTGGGAGCAATTATTAGGAAATGGAAGACATACAAGACCACTGATAATCTCCCTCGATCTGGGGCTCCACGCAAGATCTCACCCCGTGGGGTCAAAATGATCACAAGAACGGTGAGCAAAATCCCAGAACCACGAGGGGGACCTAGTGAATGACCTGCAGAGAGCTGGGACCAAAGTAACAAAGCCTACCATCAGTAACACACTACGCCGCCAGGGACTCAAATCCCCTGCAGTGCAAGACGTGTCCCCCTGCTTAAGCCAGTACATGTCCAGGCCCGTCTGAAGTGCATTTGGATGATCCAGAAGAGGATTGACGAGAATGTCATATGGTCAGATGAAACCAAAATATTACTTTTGGTAAAAACTCAACTCGTCATGTTTGGAGGACAAAGAATGCTGAGTTGCATCCAAAGAACACCATACCTACTGTGAAGCATGGGGGTGGAAACATCATGCTTTGGGGCTGTTTTTTCTGCAAAGGGACCAGGACGACTGATCCGTGTAAAGGAAAGAATGAATGGGGCCATGTATCGTGAGATTTTGAGTGAAAACCTCCTTCCATCAGCAAGGGCATTGAAGATGAAATGTGGCTGAGTCTTTCAGCATGACAATGATCCCAAACACACCGCCGGGCAACGAAGGAGTGGCTTCGTAAGAAGCATTTCAAGGTCCTGGAGTGGCCTAGCCAGTCTCCAGATCTCAACCCCCATAGAAAATCTTTGGAGGGAGTTGAAAAGTCCGTGTTGCCCAGCGACAGCCTCAAAACATCACCGCTCTAGAGGAGATCTGCATGGAGGAATGGGCCAAAAATACCAGAAACAGTGTGTGAAAACCTTGTGAAGACTTACAGAAAACGTTTGACCTGTGTCATTGCCAACAAAGTGTATATAACAAAGTATTGAGAAACTTTTGTTATTGACCAAATACTTATTTTCCACCATCATTTGCCAATAAATTCATAAAAAAATCCCACACAATGTGATTTTCTGGATAATTTTTTCTCATTTTGTCTGTCATAGTTGACGTGTACCTATGATGAAAAATTACAGGCCTCTCATCTTTTTTTAAGTGGGAGAACTTGCACAATTGGTGGCTGACCAAATACTTTTTTTCCCCACTGTATGTGCGCCAGTGTAAGGCGCCAGACACTTGCCCAGGGGTAAATTACAGCCCCTGCCCGTTTCCACAACGACCCCTAGTCTCACCTCTCGGTGGATTTTGTTACCGATCTTCCTCCTCCCAGGGGAATACCACCATCCCTGGTCGTTGTGGATCGGTTCTCGAAGGCCTGTCGTCTCCTTCCCATGCCTGGGTCTTCCTACGGCCCTACAGACCGCTGAGGCTCTATCGCCTTACTCACGTCTTCCGGCATTACGGGGTGCCCAAGGATATAGTGTCCGATCGAGGCCCCAGTTTACCTCTAGAGTCTGGAGAGCATTTATGGAACGTTTGGGGTCTCGGTGAGCCTTACCTGGGTTACCACCCGAGAGTAATGGGCAGGTTGAACGAGTCAACCAGGATGTGGGTAGGTTTCTGAGGTCATATTGTCAGGGCCCGGCCGGAGGAGTGGGCGAGATATGTGCCCTGGGCCGAGATGGCACAGAACTCTCTCCGCCACTCCTCCACCCAACTAACCCCTTTTTCAGTGTGTATTAGGGTACCAGCCGATCTCTGGCACCATGGCATGAGAGCCAGATCGAGGCCCCCTGGCTGGATGAGTGGGTGCGGCGCTCGGAGGAGACGTGGACGCTGCAACCGTTCCATCTGCAGCGTGCCATACGTCGACAGAAGACGAGCGCCGACCTACATCGCAGTGAGGGGCCAGTGTACGCACCTGGAGATCGAGTCTGGCTCCCAACCAGAAACCTGCCCCCTCCGCCTGCCTGCCGGAAGCTGGGTCGGTCGGTTGTGGGGCCTTTTCCCAAAGTCCTGAGGAGATTGAACGAGGTGAGTTACAGGTTAGAACTACCCTATTGATTACAAGAAGATTAACCCCTCGCTCCATGTGTCTCTCCTCAGGCCGGTGGTAGCTGGTCCACTCCAGGACTTTGAGATTGAGGAGACTCCTCCGCCCCGTTGGACATCGAGGGGGCTCCGCGTACACGGTTCGGACCATCCTGGATTCGAGACGCCGGATGGGGGTCTCAATATCTCGTGGAGTGGGAGGGGTACGGTCCGGAGGAGCGGTGCTGGGTGCCAAGGAGGGACATTCTGGATCCGTCCCGATGACCGAATTCCACCGTGGTCATCCTGCACGCCCTGCGCGCCCCCTGGTCGTCCCCGAGGCGGCGAGAGCGGGGCTGCGCGGCTGGGGCCGCAGCGTCAAGGGTACTGTCACGGTTTCGTCGAAGGCGGCTCCCTCCTCCTTGTTCGGGCAGGTTTCGCCGGTCGTCGTCTCCGGAGTTCTAGCTGCCACCGCTCGATGTTTCTTGTTTGTTTGGTTTTGTCTGTTAGTCACACCTGTTTTGTGTTAGGTCTCAATTAGCACCCTATTTAGTTTCCGTGTTGTTAGGTTTGTGTTGTGTGTGATTGTTCGTGTCGTGGTTGCGCTACCACGTTTGGTACGCTTATTTTCATGAGCTTCCTCCTTGTTGTGTGAGGAGAATTTACGCACCTGTGTGTGCGCTTGTTTATACGCCTGTGTGCGTCTTTTGCCTCCGGGCTGTTTTGGATTACTTTTCGTGCTCAGTAAAGTCTTGTTGGACTTACCCTCTGCTGCCTGCGCCTGATTCCACACCACACCCATTCACAGCACCGTGACAATTGTACAAACATTTAGAGAGATAAAAATGAACCCTTGCAGTGAAGAACCATACAAGTGCATACTGTTCCATTTTCTTATAATCAAATATTTATCTGTTTTTAAGTGTGTATATACCACATTAGGATTTTTTACGGTTGATAGATACTTGAATCATTTTTTCTAAATGTTTTATAATGATGCATTCTGTGTATCTACATTTTTCAAAAAATGCACATATATGGATTCTTCTTGCCACGATTCAAATGATGATGATACCCTTCTGTTCCATTGATTTCTGTTCATGGCTAACTTCTTTGTTTAGTCTTGGGCTACAGACTCAAAACCACACACAGTCACTTATACTGATAAACAGGTTGTTCTTGTTTCGAGTCTGTATATAAAATAGAATTTTGATTCAGTTCCCATGAGAAAATGGGTGTACTCCATCACTGACAGTGACGGGTTTTACTCCCCTGTGTTATGACTGAAATAAGTTAATGATTCATCAAGCAAGGGAACTGCAGTCATATCAAAATGCATTGGTATCCAATCCATTCAATGTGTGTGCTTTGGATCAAATATTCCGCATGTTTACTTCTGCCTGGACCCGCAATAAAAGTTTATTATTTAAATTTTACTGCAGTGGAGGCTAAATCAGGGTCACACAGAGTGTTTCTTGGTAGTCTTAAACAAATCTACTTTGAAACAAAAGTATACACCTCACACACATGGTTATGGGCTTTAAAAAAGAAGACACCTGTACCATGTCAGATATAGAGTTGAATTGTATTACATTTTGAGTTTGCATCCCAATATTACACATCACAGAAGACTGAAGAAATATTACAAAACCGTTTGACAGAGAAACACATGATTTTCCACTGGCTTTTTGAAATACTGTTGTGAATTGTGAAATTATAAAAAAAATATTAATAACGTTCCACCGATGAGGCCACTAGAGGGCAAATTTGGTCATTTGACTGCAGGAAACATGCTACATACATTTATTGGTGTTGTTTCTGACCCAGTCAACAGGAGAAAGACATGTGGACATGCAAGAGAAGTTCTGTTTAGTTGACAGTCGAGGGCCTCCACCTGTCTCCCTTGATACAGCCTCTGACCAAAACCAAGCAGAGGTCAATGCGGACACCTGAAAAGTTCAAAGGTAATGCAAGCATTTCTCCTGCTGTACTTACCAAGGGTGTGTTATTTTTTTAAATTTTTTATTTCACCTTTATTTAACCAGGTAAGCCAGTTGAGAACAGGTTCTCATTTACAACTGCGACCTGGCCAAGATAAAGCAAAAGTAGTGCAATAAAAACAACAACACAGAGTTACATGTGGGGTAAAAAAAAACATAAAGTCAGAAATACAACAGAAAATATATATACAGTGTGTGCAAATGTAGCAAGTTATGGAGGTAAGGCAATAAATAGGCTATAGTGCAGAATAATTACAATAGTATTAACACTGGAATGCTAGATGTGCAAGAGATTATGTGCAAATAGAGATACTGGGGTGCAAAAAGAGCAAAATAAATAACAATATAGGGATGAGGTAGTTGGGTGGGCTAATTTCAGATGGGCTGTGTACAGGTGCAGTGATCGGTAAGGTGCTCTGACAACTGATGCTTAAAGTTATTGAGGGAGATAAGAGTCTCAGCTTCAGAGATTTTTGCAATTCGTTCCAGTCATTGGCAGCAGAGAACTGGAAGGAATGGCGGCCAAAGGGGAGGTGTTGGCTTTGGGAACTGACCAGAGAGATATACCTGCTGGAGCGCAGACTACGGGTGGGTGCTGCTATGGTGACCAATGAGCTAAGATAAGGCGGGATTTGCTAGCAGTGATTTATAGATGGCCTGGAGCCAGTGGGTTTGCGCGAACATGTAAGTGAGGACCAGCCAACAAGAGCGTACAGGTCACAGTGGTCGGTGAGTGTATGGGGCTTTGGAGACAAAACGGATGGCACTGTAGATAGACTACATCAATTTGCTGAGTAGAGTGTTGGAGGCTATTTTGTAAATGACATCGCCGAAGTCAAGGATCGGTAGGATAGTCAGTTTTACGAGGGCATGTTTGGCAGATGAGTGAAGGAGGCTTTGTTTGCGAAATAGGAAGCCGATTCTAGATTTAACTTTTGGATTGGAGATTCTTTATGTGAGTCTGGAAGTTGAGTTTTCACAGTCTAACCAGACACCTAGATATTTGTAGTTGTCCACATACTCTAGGGTCAGACCCGTCGAGAGTGGTGATTCTAGTCGGGTGGGCGGGTGCTAGCAGCGTTCGATTGAAAAGCATGTCATTTAGTTTTACTAGTGTTTAAGAGCAGTTGAAGGCTACTGAAGGATTGTTATGCGCATTGAAGCTTGTTTGGAGGTTTTGTTAACACAGTGTCCAATGAAGGGCCAGATGTATACAAAAATATGGGTGTTTGTCTGCGTAGAGTGGATCTGAGAGTCACCAGCAGCAAGAGCGACATCATTGATATCTACGGAGAAAGTGCGGCTTAAGAATTGAACCCTGTGGCACCCCCAGAGACTGCCATAGGTCCAGACACCAACAGGCCCTCCCGATTTGACACACTGAACTCTATCTGAAAGTAGTTAGTGAACCAAATGGCAGGCAGTCTATTTGAGAAACCAAGGCTATTTAGTCTGCCCAATAAGAATGCGGTGGTTGACAGAGTCGAAAGCCTTGGCCAGGTCGATGAAGACGGCTGCACAGTAGTCTATTATCAATCGCGTTTATAATATCGTTTAGGACCTTAGCGTGGCTGAAGTGCACCCGTGACCGCTCGGAAACCGGATTGCATAGCCGGAGAAGGATTACGGTGGTATTCGAAATGGTCCGATGATCTGTTTTTAGCACCCATTTCGGAGAAATACTTTCGAAAGGCAGGGCAGAGATGGATATAGGGTCTGTAGCAGTTTGGATCTAGAGTGTCACCCCCTTTGAAGAGGATGACCGCGGCAGCTTTCCAATCTCTGGGGATCTCAGACGTTATGAAAGAGAGGTTGAACAGACTAGTAATAGGGTT
>NW_025538898.1:0-15950 GCF_020615455.1 Coregonus clupeaformis | reverse complement strand
CACTTTTGTTTATTATCTATTTCACTTAGCTTTGGCAATGTAAACATATGCTTCCCATGCCAACAAAACCCATTAAATTGAAATTGAGAGAGAGAGAGAGAGAGAGAGAGAGAGAGAGAGAGAGAGAGAGGGGGGGAGAGAGAGAGAGAGCTAGAGAGAGAGAGAGAGAGAGAGAGAGGGGGAGAGAGTGAGAGAGAGAGAGAGAGCGCGAGAGAGAGAGAGAGAGGGGAGAGAGAGTGAGAGAGAGAGGCTGAGAGAGAGAGAGAGAGAGAGAGAGAGGAGCGAGCGAGAGAGAGAGCTAGAGAGAGAGAGAGAGAGAGAGAGAGAGAGAGAGAGAGAGAGAGAGAGAGAGAGAGAGAGAGAGGGAGAGAGAGAGGGGGAGAGAGTCAGAGACAGAGATGTAAAGGGAGATGAGTGTGTGTAAAATGACGTGTTGGTAATTCAACCCTGATTGGGTTCACCAAACAGAAACAATTGCTCCATTATCCCCTGTCTCAGCCTCGACAAGGGGCCGTTTCATTCCACTTTCACTCAGTGTGAAAAGCTCCCAGTCGCCCCCTGTCAGACCCAGGAACTTAGGCAGCAATACAGTACCACCGCAGGCAGCTATTTCTGTTTTGGCCTGAACAGCCCCAGCCAACAACACCACTACCGGTTACCAAGCGCTCTCTCTCGCTCTCTGGCACAACTGTGGGGTGGTCATCCAGCGATTACATGGTAACTTGGCAAGCAGGAGAAGATCCTGTGATTAAAGTGCTTAACACTAGCACAGGCTTTCCATGGGAGGGAAGGAAGAGAAGGGAAGGTAGGCCCCAATCTAACTCTGTTCAATGGGGTCCATTAATGAGTGCCCAGCAAAGAGACAGGCCCATATCCACAGGTCCATATGACAAAGATCAGTCACACATACACAGGAACGCGCACGCCAAATGCATTCTCGAACGGACGATGGACGGATGCACAGGCAAGCATGTGTAGCATGTGGATGTGTGAAACTTACTCCTCAGCCTGAAGTGTCCCCACTTGCGCCAGCAAATAGCTAGCATTTCGCGTGGGGCGACTGGTAAGATGCTTCAGCAGGGCGGTCACGTGTGCTGGCAAAGAAGAGGTCCTGGGTTCAGGCCTTGGTGTGAGCCGAATCAGGAGGAAGTGGAACTCGCTAAACAAGCAGCTCACCTTTGGCGGCGATTACAGCCTTGAGTCTTCTAGGGTCGTTTTCCTGTTGGAAGGGAAATCTTCACCTCAGTCTGAGGTCCTGGACGCTCTGGAGCAGGTTTTCATCAAGGATCTCTCTGTACTTTGCTCTGTTAATCTTTCCCTCGATCCTGACTAGTCTCCCAGTCACTGCCGCTGAAAAACATCCCATGCTCCAGACATTTTTTAGTACCCTTCCCCAGATCTGTGCGTTGACACAATCCTGTCTCTGAGCTCTATGGACAATTCCTTCGAACTCATGGCTTGGTTTTTGCTCTGGCATGCACTGTCAACTGTGGGACCTTATATAGACAGGTGTGTGCCTTTCCAAATCATGTCCAAAACAATTGAATTTACCACAGGTGGACTCCAATCAAGTTGTAGAAACATCTCAAGGATGATCAATGGAAACAGGATACACCTGAGCTCAATTTCGAGTCTCATAGCAAAGGGTCTGAATACTTATGTAAATGTAATATTTCCGGTTTTTGTATTTAATACATTTGCAAAAATTTATAAAAACCTATTTTCGATTGTCATTATGGGGTATTGTGTGTAGATTGATGAGGAAAAAACTTAATTTAATCAATTTTAGAATAAGGCTGTAAAGTAACAAAATGTGGAAAAAGGGAAGGGGGTCTGAATACTTTCCGAATGGACTGTAAATACATACACTACCGGTCAAAAGTCTTAGAACACCTACTCATTAAAGGGTTTTTCTTTATTTTTAGTATTTTCTACATTGTAGAATAATAGTGAAGACATCAAAACTATGAAATAACACATATGGAATCATGTAGTAACTAAATAAGTGTTCAACAAATCAAAATATATTTTTATATTTGAGATTCTTCAAATAGCCACCCTTTGGCTTGATGACAGCTTTGCACACTCTTGGCTTTCTCTCAACCAGCTTCACCTGGAATGCTTTTCCAAAAGTCTTGAAGGAGTTTGCACATATGCTGAGCACTTGTTGGCTGCTTTTCCTTCACTCTGCGGTCCGACTCATCCCAAACCATCTCAATTTGGTTGAGGTCGGGGAATTGTGGAGGCCAGGTCATCTGTTGCAGCACTCCATCACTCTCCTTATTGGTAAAATAGCCCTTACACAGCCTGGAGGTGTGTTGGGTCATTGTCCTGTTGAAAAACAAATGATAGTCCCACTAAACCCAAACCAGATGGGATGGCGTACAACTGCAGAATGCTGTGATAGCAATGCTAGTTAAGTGTGCCTTGAATTCTAAATAAATCACAGACAGTGTCACCAGCAAAGCACACCCACACCATAACACCTTCCCCTCCATGCTTTACGGTGGGAAATAGACATGCAGAGATCCTCCGTTCACCCACACCGCGTCTCACAAAGACACGGCGGTTGTAACCAAAAATCTCAAATTTGGACTCCAGACCGAAGGACAAATTTCCACTGGTTTAATGTCCATTGCTCATGTTTCTTGGCCCAAGCAAGTCTCTTCTTATTATTGGTGTTCTTTAGTAGTGGATTCTTTGCAGCAATTCGACCATGAAGGCCTGATTCACACAGTCTCCTCTGAACAGTTGATGTTGAGATGTGTCTGTTACTTGAATTCTGTGAAGCATTTATTTGGGCTGGTAACTCTAATGAACTTATCCTCTGCAGCAGAGGTAACTCTGGGTCTTCCAGTCCTGTGGCGGTCCTCATGAGAGCCAGTTTCATCATAGCACTTGATGGTTTTTGCGACTGCACTTGAAGAAACTTTCAACGTTCTTGAAATGTTCCGTATTGACTGACCTTCATGTCTTGAAGTAATGATGGACTGTCATTTCTCTTTGCTTATTTGAGCTGTTCTTGCCAGAAAATAGTAAAAATAAAGAAAAACCCTTGAATGAGTAGATGTTCTAAAACTTTTGACTGGTAGTGTACATACATACATTCATACAGACAAAGATCATATGTTCAAAGAGCTGCCATACTACTCATTCTGGAGCTATCTGTATGGCATTGTAGGTGTAAGATATGCAGTGGCGATTTTAGCATGTCAATCTTGGTGGGGCAAAAAACAACAACATTGTTTTAGATGCATGCCAGCAAAACCACTGCATAACACAACACAACACTAAACAATAGATTAATTGCATTATAACGGTGACAAACGGTGCCCACAAACTGTTAGGGCCTACATAAAGCTGTCCCAACAGCAGAGTCCCAACAGCAGTCCCAACACCTTACCAGTGCTACACCTGGCTTTCAGCTTAACAGATAATTCAGCCTAATTTACTGCCTTTAAAAAAGAACATAGCTGATATGGCTGACTTGCTTAAACAAATGTGGTTCCTACTGACAATTGAGATGTACAAACTATGCCATAAGGGGACGACGAGCGGATAAGAGGCAATCGGTAATTTCAATTAAGACGTTAATGAGCGAGCTAGGATGGACGTAGTCAATATAACTATTTGTTCAGCACTTTTGAAATGTACTGCGACAAAATTCAGAACATGGGCCATTCTTACAGTGTTCTCCCTGTACACCAATTCAGAACCATAGGATAAATAAAGGGGGCATATAAGCAGACAATGAAAGCTCTTACAATATTAAATGATTATATTTCTCTAAAACAGGCTATAGGCTACATGTGGACTACCAAGTCAGAACAGTAGGCGAAATTAAGAGGGGAAAAGGGACCAAATTATTAGGGTGAGGCACATGGGCTACTAACAGCTTACTACACAACATACACTTACTATTACTTTCTTAGATACAGTATACATATCTCCCTGGCATATTCCATCATTTATGCAGCAGCATACAAGACATTTTTGGACTCACCTTGTTGTGCTGTGCTCACTTGAACAGGAAGGTGGTGCGGCGGTCCTTCTTGGGCAAATTATGTCATCAAACTCTGTCATCAAAGTCTGGTAATTATTGTAAAATTGACTGTGTCCATAAAATGTAGATAGTGGGTATGGGCTGGAAGTAGAGGCCTAGGCGTTGTTGTTCACTAGTTTACTCCAAGTGGGGAAAGGGTGGCGGGGTTGGAAAGTAATAAAGGGGAATATATATATATTTTTTAAGGATATGTTTGTGTATGTATGTATGTATGTATGTGGGTGTGTATGTGTGTGTGTATGTGTATATGTATATGTGTATGTGTGTATGTGTATGTGTATATATGTATGTATGTGTATGTATATATACAGTGGGGGAAAAAAGTATTTAGTCAGCCACCAATTGTGCAAGTTCTCCCACTTAAAAAGATGAGAGAGGCCTGTAATTTTCATCATAGGTACACGTCAACTATGACAGACAAATTGAGAAAAAAATCCAGAAAATCACATTGTAGGATTTTTATGAATTTATTTGCAAATTATGGTGGAAAATAAGTATTTGGTCACCTACAAACAAGCAAGATTTCTGGCTCTCACAGACCTGTAACTTCTTCTTTAAGAGGCTCCTCTGTCCTCCACTCGTTACCTGTATTTGGCACCTGTTTGAACTTGTTATCAGTATAAAAGACACCTGTCCACAACCTCAAACAGTCACACTCCAAACTCCACTATGGCCAAGACCAAAGAGCTGTCAAAGGACACCAGAAACAAAATTGTAGACCTGCACCAGGCTGGGAAGACTGAATCTGAAATAGGTAAGCAGCTTGGGTTGAAGAAATCAACTGTGGGAGCAATTATTAGGAAATGGAAGACATACAAGACCACTGATAATCTCCCTCGATCTGGGGCTCCACGCAAGATCTCATCCCGTGGGGTCAAAAATGATCACAAGAACGGTGAGCAAAAATCCCAGAACCACACGGGGGGACCTAGTGAATGACCTGCAGAGAGCTGGGACCAAAGTAACAAAGCCTACCATCAGTAACACACTACGCCGCCAGGGACTCAAATCTGCAGTGCCAGACGTGTCCCCCTGCTTAAGCTAGTACACATGTTCAGGCTCGTCTGAAGTTTGCTAGAGTGCATTTGGATGATCCAGAAGAGGATTGGGAGAATGTCATATGGTCAGATGAAACCAAAATATAACTTTTTGGTAAAAACTCAACTCGTCGTGTTTGGAGGACAAAGAATGCTGAGTTGCATCCAAAGAACACCATACCTACTGTGAAGCATGGTGCTTTGGGGCTGTTTTTCTGCAAAGGGACCAGGACGACTGATCCGTGTAAAGGAAAGAATGAATGGGGCCATGTATCGTGAGATTTTGAGTGAAAACCTCCTTCCATCAGCAAGGGCATTGAAGATGAAACGTGGCTGGGTCTTTCAGCATGACAATGATCCCAAACACACTGCCCAGGCAACGAAGGAGTGGCTTCGTAAGAAGCATTTCAAGGTCCTGGAGTGGCCTAGCCAGTCTCCAGATCTCAACCCCATAGAAAATCTTTGGAGGGAGTTGAAAGTCCGTGTTGCCCAGCGACAGCCCCAAAACATCACTGCTCTAGAGGAGATCTGCATGGAGGAATGGGCCAAAATACCAGCAACAGTGTGAAGACTTAAAGAAAACGTTTGACCTGTGTCATTGCCAACAAAGGGTATATAACAAAGTATTGAGAAACTTTTGTTATTGACCAAATACTTATTTTCCACCATAATTTGCAAATAAATTCATTAAAAAATCCTACAATGTGATTTTCTGGATTTTTTTCTAATTTTGTCTGTCATAGTTGACGTGTACCTATGATGAAAATTACAGGCCTCTCATCTTTTTTAAGTGGGAGAACTTGCACAATTGGTGGCTGACTAAATACTTTTTTTCCCCACTGTATATATATATATATATATATATATATATATATATATATATATATATATTTGTCAGGGTTGAGTGTAGAGGAACGTGGAATCACACGCAGGACACAGAGATTCAAAAAAACAAATGTTTTTAGTGAAGTCCGACAGTACAAGCCAACACGGCAACAGGCCACAGGCGAAACAAGCGTACACTGGAACAGTCCAAAGTACATACGCACAACGTGCAGGACTCTCTGAAACAAAACGAAATACAGAGAGCATAGAACAGCGGACCAACATCTACACGTGACATAGAACAATTACACACAACACCTGACCAAACACAAGAGAACTAAATAGGGTGCCTAATAAACACTTAACAATGAACAGGTGTAACAAACAGGCAAAACCAATCAAACATGAAACATCGAACGGTGGCAGCTAGTACTCCGGAGACGAGACCGCCGAAGCCTGCCCGAACGAGGAGAAGGAGCGTCGGCCGAAACCGTGACAGAACCCCCCTTGACGCGGGCTCCAGCCGTGCGCCGCCCCGGCCTCGGGGGACGACCAGGAGGACGCGGAGCAGGGCGCGTAGGATGACCACGATGGAATCCCGGTCAGAAGAGACGGGTCTAGGATGTCCCTCCTCGGCACCCAGCACCGCTCCTCGGGCCGTACCCTCCCACTCCACGAGATATTGAGACCCCCATCCGGCGTCTCGAATCTAGGATGGCCAGAACAGTGTACGCCGGAGCCCCATCGATGTCCAACGGGGGCGGAGGAGTCTCTTCTATCTCAAAGTCCTGGAGTGGACCAGCTACCACCGGCCTGAGGAGAGACACATGGAACGGGGGTTAATATTCTTGTAATCAATGGGCAGTTGTAACCTGTAACACACCTCGTTCAATCTCCCTCAGGACTTTAAAAGGCCCTACAAACCGCCGACCCAGCTTCCGGCAGGGCAGGCGGAGGGGCAGATTTCTGGTTGAGAGCCAGACTCGATCTCCAGGTGCGTACACTGGCCCCTCACTGCGGTGGAGGTCGGCGCTCGTCTTCTGTCGACGGACGGCTCGCTGCAGATGGACGTGTGCAGCGTTCCACGTCTCCTCCGAGCGCCGCACCCACTCATCCACCGCAGGGGCCTCGATCTGGCTCTCATGCCAAGGTGCCAGAACCGGCTGGTACCCCTAACACACACTGGAAAGGGGTTAGTTTAGTGGAGGAGTGGCGGAGAGAGTTCTGTGCCATCTCGGCCCAGGGCACATATCTCGCCCACTCCTCCGGCCGGCCCTAGCAATAAGACCTCAGAAACCTACCCACATCCTGGTTGACACGTTCGACCTGCCCATTACTCTCGGGTGGTAACCCGAGGTAAGGCTCACCAAACCCAACCGTTCCATAAACGCGTCTCCAGACTCTGGAGGTAAACTGGGGGGCCTCGATCAGACACTATATCCTCGGGTACCCCGTAATGCCGGAAGACGTGAGTAAATAGAGCCTCAGCGGTCTGTAGGGCAGTAGGAAGACCCGCATGGGAAGGAGACGACAGGCCTTCGAGAACCAATCCACAACGACCAGGATGGTGGTATTCCCCTGTGAGGAGGGAAGGTCGGTAACAAAATCCACCGAGAGGTGAGACCAGGGTCGTTGTGGAACGGGCAGGGGTTGTAACTTACCCCTGGGCAAGTGTCTGGGCGCCTTACACCGGGCACAAACTGAGCAGGAGGAGACATAAATCCTCACATCCCTGGCTAACGTTGGCCACCAGTATTTAGTACTAAGACAGTGCACCGTCCGGCCAATACCTGGATGCCCAGAGGAGGGTGACGTGTGAGCCCAATAAATAAGCGATCCCGGACCTCGAGCGGGACGTACGTCCACCCACCGGACACTATGGAGGGCTAGGGTCGTGCGTAGCCCGCCGATCTCCGCACGACCTCCCATACCACCGGTGCAACCAGACAAGACTTAGGTAGTATGGGGTGGGCTCCACGCACCTCTCCTCCGTGTCATACCGCCAGACAGGGCATCTGCCTTCCCGTTCTGGGACCCAGGGATGTAAGTGATCTTAAACACGAACGGGCTAGAAACATAGTCCACCGAGCCTGGCGAGGATTCAGTCTCCTAGCTGCCCGAATGTATTCCAGGTTACGGTGGTCAGTCAGAATGAGGAAAGGGTGTTGAGCCCCCTCAAGCCAATGCCTCCACACCTTTAGGGCCTGTACCACTGCTAACAGCTCCCTGTCCCCTACGTCATAATTACGCTCACGGACTGAGCTTTTTCGAATAAAAAGCACAGGGGCGGAGTTTAGTGGAGTGCCGGACCGTGTGAGAGAACAGCCCCGATACCGGCTTCAGACGCGTCCACCTCCACTTGGAATGGTAAAGTGGGATCCAGGTGCGCCAGCACTGGAGCCGAGGTAAACAGGTCCTTCAGTCTCCCAAAAGCCCTGTCCGCCTCAGCTGACCACCGCAAAGCGTACTGACCCCTTCAGAAGGGACGTTATGGGAGCCCACTGTCCAAAACCCCCGGATAAACCTCCGGTAGTAATTCGCAAAACCCAAGAACTGCCGCACCTCTTTAACCGTGGTTGGGGTTTGCCAATCGCACGGCCGACACACGGTCAACCTCCATCCTCACCCCTGACGCAACAACTGATAACCCAAAAAGGAGACCGACTCCTGGAAGAACAGACATTTCGGCTTTGACATACAGGTCATGCTCCAACAACCTCCTCAATACTCCTGCAGCACCGTGCAACCTGTGGAAAACAAACAGGTATGGTTATGTGTACGACAGAAAGCTCTGGGTAAGTGGGGCGCCTACTCACCTGGGGAGGACTCCCCAATGTGTGGCCTGCCTTCTCCTCCACCAGGGGACCCTCCCCAGCACCTAGCCGCGGTGTGCCCTCCACGGCCACAGTTGGTGCAGGGGACGGCCCCCTCGGGCTCCTTCTTCCTCTTCCTCTAGCGCCAGCACCTCCAAGCTCCATCGGGCTCGGCCCGGAGGTGCTGGAGGGTGGAATGGGCGACCCCCACCTGGAACGTCCGCGGGTAGCGAGACAGGGTGTCCAGCCGAATGGCCATGTCAACCAATTGGTCAAATGAAAGCGTGGTATCCCTGGCACGCCAACCCCCACGGACGTCCCTCCCGGGAGGCTGCAGCGGAAATGGTTATGAGTGCCCGGGCCATTCCACTCCTGCAAGTCTGGCCGCCAGAGTCCGAACTCCAGTGCAAACCCCTGAGCGCTCTTCACATCCTGCGGGAGGTAGAATAGACGCCTCCCCGCCGCCTTCCCCTCTGGGTGGATGGTCGAACACTGCACGGAAGCGGGCGGGAGAACTCCGCATAGGTGATAGTAGCGGCGTATTCTCTCCTCCATTCGGCGTTGGCCCACTCCAACGCCTTGCCGGTGAGACAAGAGATGAGGGCGGAAACGCTCTCGTGTCCCGAGGGCGCCGGGGTGTACGGTGGCGAGATAGAGTTCAACTGTAACAGGAACCCCTGACACCCGGGGGCAGCGGTGCCGGCCTATGCCCTCGGGAGAGAGCCGAATCCCACTGGGTTGGAAGTTGGGACGGGCGGGCTGGACCGATGGTGATGGTGTGGTAGGTGGGGGGTGTGGGTACCCGCTGGTCTCCCAACGATGGAGGGTGTTCATCACTCGGTTCAGGGTGTGCCCGATTTGTGATTCTGTCCTCCTGACCGCGAAGGCCCGCCCTCCATGATCTCAGGGGGTGCGGGTGCTCCTGCTGATTCCATAGATATGGTGTGTAATCTCTGTCAGGGTGGAGTGTAGAGGGAACGTGGAATCACACGCAGGACACAGAGATTCAAAAACCAAATGTTTTTAGTGAAGTCCGACAGCGCAAGCCAACACGGCAACAGGCCACAGGCGAAACAAGCGCACACTGGAACAGTCCAAAGTACATACGCACAACGAGTGCAGGACTCTCTGAAACAAAACGAAATACAGAGAGCATAGAACAGCGGACCAACATCTACACGTGACATAGAACAATTACACACAACACCTGACCAAACACAAGAGAACTAAATAGGGTGCCTAATAAACACTTAACAAGGAACAGGTGTAACAAACAGGCAAAACCAATCAAACATGAAACATCGAACGGTGGCAGCTAGTACTTCGGCTTACGAAGCCTGCCCGAACGAGAGAGGAGCCGCCTGCCGAACTGTGATATATATATATATATATATATATATATATATATATATATATATATATATATATATGTATGTATGTATGTATGTATGTATGTATGTATATATATATGTATATATATATATATATATATATAACATGGGGGATTGGAAGTGATGCAGACAATTAGCATTGATGGAAGTTACACCCCATCTGCAATATTAAGCTGATCTAACAAAAAAAAACAAAAAAACGTCTGGTATTCTCTGGATTTATAGTGCTTTCAAGACAACTGGGAACGCTTGGAAAAAACAAGGTTGAATATGATGCGCCACGATCTTCGGGTGGAGTTGGAAAGAGGGCCGAGTTCCCGACTTGCAATTCCGAGTTGGATGACCGTTCAAAATGTATTTTCCCAGTCGGAGCTCGTTTTTTTAGAGTTCCCAGTTGTCTTGAACTCACTGAAGTCTGAGATTTCCCAGTTCTGAGTTTCCAGTTGTTTTGAGATCGGCATAAATCATGCTGGATTGACAGCATGGCCAATGTTGAATGTTTATCCTTTTATGCTTGGAAAAGAGACCCTTAAACCCAGACTTGGGACCACACATCCACTCCACTGAATTACAGGCTAATGATTGCTTTGCAATGCTTGCAGTTAGCCCCTGATATCGTTCCACACCACTCATTGTTGAATTTGCGATTTCCAACTTGTAGTGTAATATTTATGTCCAATGGCTGATGAGCACCTATATGTTTGATCTATAATTTCTCTTCATTATTTCTCTTCATATGGCAAGGATTAAAAAGGATTTGCCAGTAGATTGTCAACTTGATTCATGATGATGACTGCTAGATTGCTAGCTAAGATTTTGAAAGTATGATGTTGACATGATCAGTCCAATCAAATCTACTGTAGATATAACGTGATTTGACGTTATTTTAACTGTGGCCAATGACCTTGAGCCTACTTGGATGGGCACTTCTAATGTAACCCCCATGGCAGCACCCAAGGAGCTTGAATTTTCGAGATAGATTTGGCTGACTAGTGTCCCAAGAGTGGCAAAACACTGAGCCAATCACGGCGCAAATAGAGAACATTACCAACCCCTATGCTCCGTATTTTCTGCTGGATGCCCCACCACCCCAGAAAGCACTGAGCTAGGCTGAAACACCTGCATTTTGGAGCTGCCTTACTCAAGAAAGCAAAAAAGAGCCCAAGTTTGCATGCAGCTTTATTAATTCAATTATATATATATATTTTTTTTTTTGCATTGTTTGCTAACTGATATGTGACACGTATTAATGACAAAATAACATGCAACAGCCCTGAATGACGGGTCGCCACTGAAGATGTGTAACACAGTATAACTAACTCTGTACCACCATGTGCAGGTGAGCATTGGATGAAGTGTTGCTAACGATGGCGAGACACACACAGTATACAGATTTAATGCTAATCATGTACTTGGATATCGAACACTATGAACATTTAAACACTGTTTTGATCATAGACTTGAGGTGGGAGGGGTTCAGAGCATTGATCCAACCCCTCATCATCAAGGTTACCTAGACCCAGTCCAAGGCCACGGCACTGAGCTCATCAGAAGCCAGGTAGTTCACACACTAATGAAACAGACAGCATTATCAGATAACACACCTACCGGTTTCAACAAATCATAAAACTACATCATCTATCAGTCATCTTTTTAATGAATAACGGAGGTTAAAGCTACTGTACTGTACAGTTTGCATGAAAGGGCTTCTCAACACTACACCATTAAGGAGGGATTATTAGTCGGGTTGACGCCCATTTAAGCAGCTGTAGTCCAGAGCGCAATAGCACATCATGGGGAGGTCGCTGCCTCTGTAAACTCCTCGCCGATGGGGGTTCTACCACACTCTCCGCCATCGTCCGTCCCCTCATCCCTCTCTGCATCCATCTCTACATTCCTCTCTCCAGCTCTCTCAGCGGAGGCCTTGGAAAGTGCACTCCACGCTGAACTGCCGCTGAACTCCTCAACAAATTAGATAGAGTTTTTAACAGCAGCCGAGCTGAATTTTTTTTTGATGAAGGTTTCCTTGGAGATGTTGAAACTGCTCCACGCTGGCTAAGCCTCCGGTGGTCCTATGGTTAATATGCATTGATTTGCACACGCTTCCTTCTGTCTTTTTTATTGTTGGCTTGATTAAAACAGATATTGCCAAGGAGGCAGTTTTTCAAGTGCAAGGAGAAAGTTTCATGATGACATTTCCTGTTGCTGCAGGATTATTTTCCTGCTGTAGCAAACTGGCTCAAATTAAGATCCTATTTCTGTACAAATACACAACCCACCTCTATCCTCTGAAGCCTAGTCTCCTCCATACCTCTCTAACATCTAGGTCAACGTTATGTGTATTGGAGCAAATCATTTCTAAAAGTAGAACTGAAAAACCAAATATATTCACGGTGTCAGTGCTTTCTTTGGAATATTAGCCTCCTCTGTGGAAATACACGTAGTATCCTGGACCTGTGGGACCTCATCATCCTGGACCTGTGGACCTCATCATCCTGGACCTGGGACCTCATCATCCTGGGACCCGTGGACCTCACCATCCTGGACCCGTGGACCCCACCATCCTGGACCCGTGGACCTCATCATCCTGGACCCGTGGACCTCATCATCCTGGACCTGTGGACCTCATCATCCTGGACCTGTGGACCCCTCATCCTGGACCCGCGGACCTCATCATCCTGGACCCGCGGACCTCTACCATCCTGGACCTGTGGACCTCATCATCCTGGACCCGTGGACCTCATCATCCTGGACCCGTGGACCTCATCATCCTGGACCCGAGGACCTCATCATCCTGGACCCGTGGACCTCATCATCCTGGACCCGTGGACCTCATCATCCTGGACCCGTGGACCTCATCTCCTAGACCCGGGGACCCCATCATCCTGGACCCGTGGGACCTCATCATAATTTCACAGCATAATAAATAAAATAATTGTTATATTGGATGGTCATGAGGAATGTGTTTCAGTGGTATTCCTAATTGTTATATTGATTCGAGCATGTGACAAATAAAATTTGATTTGGATTTGAAATGGTCATGGGGAAAGTGTTTCAGTGGTATTCCTAATTGTTATATCGGATGGTCATGGGGAAACGTGGTTTCAGTGGTATTCCTAATTGTTATATTGCATGGTCATGGGGAACGTGTTTCGGTGGTATCCAATTGAAATACATGATTCAGACAGCTTGTTTCTGCGGTGAACCATATCTGATTGGTCATTACTAATTATGAATGCTTGTGCAAATAAAGCACCTTTCAAAAAGCAGCTCCTCTCCCCTCGCAAGAAATTAATCACACCAGCCGCGGTGGCGGAGATGGAGACGGCGGTAGCTCAGCTGTTGAAGCAGCTGCAGGACGGCCACTTTAGTCTTCCCGCCGAGATATGAAAGAAGTGGGAGAGACATTAATGATGCCTGGGGATTCCACAGGAGAGAGGGAGAGGGGATTCGAAGAAGAGAAGAGAGAAGTGAGAGAGCCGAATACTCTCCTCCTTCGCGCACGGTGCTCGCTATTGTCCTTTAATAAAAATAAAAAAGAGAGTCGCGAGACTTAGAAGTCTCCTCTCAGAACCTTAGAACAAGCCAGAGCATTTTGGCAGCAATTACAGAAAGATTGGGGATTTAGAGATTAGTGCCCGTGGTCCATTAGCAGGTAATTTCTCGTCTTTAGTTCCGAGGAGAGTGTTTCGCACTGAGATCTCTCTAATCCTGTAAATAATAGCTGGTGTGTGTTTTGCTAAGGCAGTGTGGAGGAGAGAGGCGTGTGTCCCTGACTGACATCTGAGTGACATTGAAGTGGAGAGGATAGTCTAGTCTATGGGAGATAGAACGGTCGTGTCCATCTAATGGTGGTAACATGTAATACGATGTTGAACGAGAAACACATGCTGAACATTTTGACCTCTCTTGACATGGCCAAAACAATAAACCAATTGGAATATAGGATCATTTTTTCCCTGTACATACATTAATTTGGGAACCATTTAAATACACACATAAAACACACATAAGCACTGAACGACAAAAAGGTCAAATTAAACCAAACAAAAACACCAATAAAAATGTCGCAAGGCCCCATAAGTGAATGTGCCAAAAGGTGACACTAACAGTGAGAGCGCGTTATGAGTGCTCTGAATAACCACTATTAGTGGAGGGGTAGATGCCAGTGTCCCCCAAGAGGCCCGGCCCAGGGTGACACCAGCTACAGAGGTGACATTAATCACCCTCCTTCCCTCCATCGATTACCTGGATAATGGCCCTCTTATCACTCTTACAGACTCCCGCAGGGCCAACGGCCAACAGAGCTAACGCCATACTGGGACATTTAGGCTTTTTCATCTCTGGCAGAGTGAGCAATCTCTCTCTCTCTCCACCCTCTCTCTCTCTCGCCCTTTTTTTCTTTCGCTTTCTTTTTTTTTTCCCTCTTTTTTTTCTCTCTCTCTCCAGTGAATATTAGATGATGGTTCTCTACATAACATTATGAATCACAGGATTTGGATAGATTCAATAGATGGATGTTTTAATAGAGAGAGGCTGATTTCAGGTACAAAGCCATTGTTCTTGGAAAGGGAACACTTGGCTACCTGGTTTAATGTCATCAGATCCCTTACAAAACCGGGCGGTACGTTTCCTGCGTTTTATATGGGAATATGTAATGCTAAAAAGCTTACCTATCCATCTTCCTCCCTCTCTTTCTTCCTCCTTTTTTCTAATCTCTCTTTATACATAAGAAGGAAGGTTTTAGCTGAAATCTCCACGGATCACACGGTGGACCTGCCCTTCAGAGGAAGACACTGCAGTATGTTGGGGGGTGGAGGAGGGAGATGGAGGGATGAGGGGCGGAGGACGGGGGGAGCGGCATTTATTTGCATATCAGCGCAGCATCACACACAAAGCGAAGAGGAGATAGAGCACAAGTCCCTGTAATAACTCAGCCTGCTCTTGGCTGCTGTCCTGCAGCCTCTTCTCCTGGCTCCTTTGTCCTAGTAGGGCGCCTTCTGTGCACGCCAGGCAGCCCAGCTATTAGGAGCTGTCAATCTGGCTGGAGGGGCTGTACTGGGCTGGGGCTGCTGGGGTAGGACCAGGCTCTAAGGAGCTGGAGTTGGGGAGTCACCGTTCCCCTGGCTTTACCCCTCACCCCCTCTGTGGTACAGGGACCAGTCTGAAAGGGACAGCTGTGGGCCAAGGGTCAGATTGCTCACAACATGGTATCGCCTGGATGGCTCTCTCCAACACTGCAAGCAGTCCACTAGCTCCTTCATATTTGGGGAGGAGTGGGCAAGCCCAGGGGACACATCAACACCAGCACTGGACAAACACATCAATACAAGAAAGTAGAGCACTATTCAAGACAAAGGGATCGGACATTTACATACTTTTTATGCAAGTATGGACCATTTTTAGCACTGTAAACCACAAAAAAGGCAGAACAAAAAGACAACATAGAAACTAAGTTAGGAAATAGAGTTGGAGGGTGAGCTTGCCTGAAGTTCTTCTGTCGCTGCCACAAAAATGAAAAGACAGACACTCCCCCAGTCCAGCCCTTTGAGGCACAGTGGTGTCTGTCTGTACCTTCACCATCCAGAGGACATGAGCCTGACGTTAGATCTGCAGAGGACAGGGACAACACATATGCAAACCCCTCCACCCTTCTCCCCAGAGATCAGGGACCTTCCAGAGTAACAGCCAGTCTGGAAGAGAGGGGAGAGAAAGAGAGAGAGAGAGAGAGAGAGAGAGAGAGGGGGGGTGTGGAGGTAAACAGACAGGGATGCAAGGGGGTCAGACTCAGGGGACATCCGTTGTCTGCGGTCATCACACA